>NC_079890.1:7274352-7285072 GCF_024868665.1 Triplophysa rosa
ACTCCATGCCACGCCGCATTGCTGCAGTAATTCAGGCAAAAGGAGCCCCAACTAAGTATTGAGTGCTGTACATGCTCATACTTTTCATGTTCATACTTTTCAGTTGGCCAAGATTTCTAAAAATCCTTTCTTTGTATTGGTCTTAAGTAATATTCTAATTTTCTGAGATACTGAATTTGGGATTTTCATTAGTTGTCAGTTATAATCATCAAATTAAAAGAAATAAACATTTGAAATATATCAGTCTGTGTGTAATGAATGAATATAATATACAAGTTTCACTTTTTGAATGGAATTAGTGAAATAAATCAACTTTTTGATGATATTCTAATTATATGACCAGCACCTGTATATATACATATGGTCTTGACATGCACATATTCTGGTGGTTCAAATTAATTCAGAGTAATTTGGTCTGGTGTATTCAGAGTTTAAACAGTTTTAGCATCAATCAATAACAAAGGTCTAATAACAAACTCTTTATAAATGAGCAGAACCTAAATTTGCTGTCATCTGCATTTAAATGCAAAGACAGGCATCACTTTAAGACTAGTGGTCCACTTTTTGCCTTTTGTTTCAGTCTTAGGGAATTTTATATTCATATTTAGATATTGTATATCAGCCAATATAACGCTTCCAAGTTAAAGAATTAGCGGTTATCGTTATTGGCTAAAATTTACATATCAGTGCATCCGTAATTTTCAGCCCACAATAGCTAACTAAATTAACCAGTCTTACTAGATGAGCAAACCTCATTCACATCCTGTGTTCTCTTGTGGTTCACTGAGCTTTGAATGATTCACTGATCTTTTATATTCGCTAGTGACAGAAAAGTTTCAACAGTTTAAACGAATTGGTTCAAAGGAGTCATTCTGATCACAATGTGCTTTCATACTGACACACTTGCTGTGTATAACGTTGATTCAACGCACCATCTGCACATCTTAAAACTTTACAATGATGTACGCCATGTTAATTTAAGAAAACATTTGAGAAATTGAACGTACTCTAGGGGTGTATTGATATTCGAACCGAACGATCCGCGATACAGCTCCCTTGATACGAACCGCGAAACTCCCATGGCGTAACGCAAACCCCCACCCCCATCCATCACATGCGTTAGCTGCGCATGACGAGTACGTTTTTCCTGGCGCAGGTTTGAGCATATCACTTCGCAAACTGAAGCAGCAGTGCAGCACTGTTGATCACGCTCAATAATGTGATGACAGTGCATTGTCAATGGCCAGAATGCACATAGATTGACACACACAACAAATAACAAATTCAGTAACTAATTCTCCTTAAAAGCGTCTAAGTGATATCTGTGTTTTAAACTGTCATGCGACTTTCCAAAAATACACTGCTGTCAGGACTTTTTTCTCCAAACCACAAAAGCACATTTAAATGATTTATAATACGAGTCTGTCTTAAATTAAAGAATGAAATGATCCTAAAATCATATTGTTTGTCATTACCACAGATACACAGCATGTTTTATGTAGGGCTGCACGATATTGAGAAAATATGCGATATTGTTGTTGATTGAATATTGCGATAACAATATTTCTTGCGATATAACATTTCCTACAGAAATGCTATTTTTATTAGCTTTTTTATTATTTATATATGTAATTATCATACTGAAATAAACAGGTAATAGATATTCTTCTGATGTAATTAAATCTAATTCAGGCTAAAAAAACTATCGAGGAAGAGGCAAACATTTAGACTTACCACTACAGTGTGTGTTCAATTCAACAGGACTTTTATTTTGAAGGGTTTTCTGGGAAGGCTCAAGTTTTTGTGTGTTTGCCAATAGCTTCACTCAAACAGTAAAGCTCTCGTAAAATAAACTCTCAGAGCAACTCTGGAGATGAAGTTCATGTGTTCATATCCTCATACAATGCAGACGCAGATAAATCCTCGACCATCACCCGTGTTGAATGTTAAACTGTGCACATAATTCACTCAGACAAGCAGAACAGCAAGATGACATTGAAATAACAGGATTCCGCGTTCGTATCTAGTTAACGTACGTTACATGGACTCAGTGCAGTGCACTATTGATTATTGTTACACACAAACAAGCACAACCACAACAAACGCACTTCACACATACACGCTGCTCTGTATAATGCACATATTCGTATTATTCTATTGTACATATATGTCGCACTGTTGTTATTAATTTTTTTTTCAAGGTACTTGTAAAATTCTCTCTCACTTGCCAATACAAAACATTCACTTCTCTCGGACAAGCGTTAATGTCGAGCCCTGCAAAATATTGCCATATTTCAGACGTAATGTACCGTTTTTTTAGGCACAAGTTCGTCGCTGTCATTTTCCTCGCTCGTCTCTATTCCTGCCATATTTATTTTCTGCTCTCTGCTTTGAGCCGCTAGGTTCACCTTTGGGCCCGCGATCTAGCCAATAGTATAATAGCACCTACTTGGCGGGTATAAAGATAGTAATGCCCCTTCTGATCTAGGCATGCAACACACAAATGAATAACACATGAAACAAATTTAATTTATCGCAACTCTCTGCGATATTTAGATTTAGATTCAATTTATTGTCATTGCACATGTACGAAGGTACAAGGCAACGAAATGTGACCTCTGCATTTAACCCATCCAGAGAGTAGTGAACACACGTACCCCCGGAGCAGTGGGCAGCTATCACTGCAGCGCCCGGGGAGCAAGTAGGGGTAAGGTGCCTTGCTCAAGGGCACCTCAGTTGTTACCCGCCGGCCCTGGGAATCGAACCGGCAACCTTCTGGTCACGAGTCCGACTCTCTAACCATTAGGCCACAACTGATATGGCCCCATATGGATATCGCATATACGATTATCGAGGTAATGATAATTTTTAGATACATCGTGCAGCCCTAGTTTTATGCTTGTTGTGTTTGAGAGGGTAAAACGATCGTATAGCGCTTTCAATCACTCCTGCACTCCTCATCTCTCATCATAACCTTCAGAGTCAGAGAAACAAATCATATTAAAGTTAAACATCATGTTATGTTTATAATTCATGTGTGTGAGGGGAAATGATCGCGTCATGCTGTCAATCACTCGGTCCTGCATTGCGTGATCCTTCAAAGGATGAGATGAAGCGCAATGGCTTTTTCACAAACTACATGGGCGAGAAAGAGCAGGTAAAATAAAATAGATCTTTAAAATAGTTTCTTGAAGATCTTTATTATTATTAATGTGTTTAAAAATGTGAAGGGAATCTGCATTATTGTACTACATTGGCCACGCATCCAGTCGCTTTACCTCTTAAATTATTTTCTTCTTTGACATTGATTAAGATAGTACACTTTTAACAAATAATAAGAGCTGCGTTTTTAGTGCATGTCACATGACTTGGGAGTGATCGATCACACTCGGTGGTTAAGAATTGTTGGCAGGATGGCATCTCCACAACAAATTGAAATTGCAAACCCTCCGGACACATTTAAATCTCCTGTGTGGGAACACTTTGGTTTTTCAGTGAAGTACATCAATGAAAATAACATTGTAGACAAAACGCACACCATCTTTCGTAAGTGTTTCACAAAATTTACTTATGTGACAGGACACACTTCTAATATGCAAGCGCATCTCCGAAGACATCATCCCGACATTGATCTCAGCATCACGCGTAAGATACCCCAAAAACATGAAACTATTCCTTCTGCATTTCGAATAAAGCTACAGGCAAACTCAGACCGTAGTCAAGCAATTACCAAAGCAGTTGGTGTTTTCATGGTGCTGGATATGCGCCCATTTTCAGTTGTTGAGAACGATGGGTTCAGAAATTTGCTACGTGTGTTGGAGCCCCGGTACCCACTACTGAGCTGACATCATTTCAGTCAGAATGTGTTGCCGCAACTTTACAACGGAGTAAAAGCCAAAGTGGTGGAGAACCTGAACAATGCAAAATTCTTAACTTTAACTACAGATGGGTGGACCTCCCATGCAACTCAGTCCTTCATGACAATAACAGCGCATTATATTACGGACAACTGGGTAATTGCAAACCCCGTTCTCCAGACCCGCGCCATTTATGAAAGCCACACGAATGATCATCTGTCGGCAATACTTCAGGTAGCTGTAGCAGAGTGGAAAATCGCCAGAGAAAACGCCACTATTCCAGTGACAACAGACAACAACAAAAATATAGTCAATGCAGTTGAAGCAACTGGATTTTCACCAAACATTTGGTGTTTTGCTCACACGGTTAACCTGGCATCACAGAAGGGGATGGTCATTAATCAGATGTCGCGGCTTTTAGGCAGAGTGAGAGAGATTGTCACTTTTTTCCATCGTAGCAGCACTACAGCTGCTGCTCTGCTCAAGGACAAACAAGAGTTGCTCCAACTGCCTCCACACAAGATAATTCAGGATGTCCCCACCAGGTGGAACTCAAGCTATGACATGCTTGAGCGCTACCTTGAACAGCAGGCTGCTGTTTTCTCCGCACTTACAGACAGGAATGTTAAGAGGAACATTAAGGACATTGTTACTTTGTCTGATGAAGATAGTAGCTTCAAGTAGCTGAGGACATCGTTCAGGTTCTAAAACCACTAAAAAATGTAACATCTCTGTTAAGCACTGAAAAGATGCCAACTGTTTCAATGATAATGCCACTGAAACACACCATCCTGGAATTTATGAAAGTGAGTGACACAGATAAAACAATTGTGAAAGATGTCAAATCTGCTATTGTGTCCGACTTCACCAACAGATACCCAGACTCTGACACAATACTTAGGCAGTTTCTTATGAGCACTGCACTTGAACCACATTTTAAATCTCTGTCCTCTCTGGATGAGACAATGTGCAGCAACCTCTTTAACAGCTTGATTGAGAAGATTCTGGAATACCATCCCCCACAGGTACTTTTTATTATTTTTGCATACCAAACAGAATTAAACAAAAACTTAGATCAGAAATTATCATCACTATGTTTTTGATCATCTTATTTTGACAGATATGAATTGCAATTAATAGCTTGAAACTATTTTGTGCCTGTGTCTTTGTTAGGTCCAGGCCTCAAAGGCGCAGTCAGAAGTGGCATCCACATCCAGCAATAGCGATCCTCCAGCCAAAAGAGCACCAATCTCCGAACTGTTTGGAAACTTATTTCCAGAGCAGCCGAGCACCTGCGCACTCATACCCAAATCTCCATCTCGAATGGTGAAAGAGGAGGTGGAGCGTTACCAGGGAGTGCTGACTCTTCCATTGGAGTCAAATCCACTTGCATGGTGGAAGGATAATGAGAGCCAGTTTCCCCATGCAGCCAAGTTGGCTAAATGCTTCCTTGGAGTACCAGCAACATCTGTCCCCAGTGAGAGAGTATTCTCTACAGCAGGGGACATTGTTACAGCAAAAAGAGCAGCCCTTTCACCTGAGAATGTGGACATGATGGTGTTTTTGAAGAAGAACTTAAACCTTAAAGGGCACGTATTTTGCAAAATTCACTTTTATAATGTGTTAAAACATTAATACGTGTCCACAGTGTCTGTAAACAAGCAGTCTAAACAGTTAAAAATGTGCTCACTCCTTTTTTAATAATTTGCGTAATTCAAAAACCCTGCTGGTAAAAGCAAAGATTTGAATTCTGCCATTAATGTCGTCACTCAACGCAAAGCCCGCCCAGCAGTGGTGACGATCTGCCATATTTGCTTAGACACAGTCCCATGTGGGAAGTACAACAGTCGCCATTGTTAGATCGTCACTGGAGCTACACAATGTCCTCACACGGAGGGCACTACAGTTGTTCTGTATTAGGATGTACCGACCAGCATAACTGTCTCCATAGACTCCCGCAAGATGAGTTATAGAGAACAGCATAGTTAAATTTCATTTATGAAGGCAATGTCCTGCTGAGAATCGGTAAAGTATTTCACGTTTCCGCCAATCATTTCACACCGGACTGCTTCACGAATGAGGGCCAGTACAATGCTGGACTTTCAACAAGGTTGCTACTGAAACCGGGAGCAATACCAACACTTCGTGCCCAGTCCTCATATCCAGCAGAAGCAGTATCACACCTCATATTGTTGCTGATTAGTCTTTCAAAATTGCCACTCTTAATGGGCTATATTGGTAATGTTGCTAACAATAGAAGTACAGCGTCTAACTGTATTTATTGATGCTGCCCTCACATGCTGTCGGGCTTATCGTAAACAATACGTAAAGTAAGTGTGACAGTACATGATAGAACAACGTTGAAAGCGTAGTATAACTGTAGTAACGCTAAACTATACCTGCTCGACCTCCATGCAGCATTTATTCTCTGGCTCTGTAGTCATTTTACTGCAATTCCCACACGAGCACCTGCACAGCGATTTATACATTATCATGACGGACCATGCTAATGCTTATCGGTCACTTGAAGAACGTTAATTTCACAATAACTGCAAAATTACAACTAACCATTCGGAAACGTCCTGTTCAATTCTTCAGGTTGTCACTTCTTGTGTCTCTCCATCAGTGTCAGACTCCGGTTCGTACATATAGGGCTGAACACCACTAACAATTCCTAACATTTTTATGTTTTGTTTTGGCCGGTACGCATCAGCACGAGTTCCTGAAACTCCGCCCTCCTCTGGAGAGGGGGCTGGGACGAAAAGCTCATTAACATTTAAAGAGATACAAGCAAAATCGGTGCTTTTTTACACACACTCAATAATAAATTATCTGCAGGGTATTTTGAGCTAAAACTTCACATACACACTCTGGGGACACCAGAGACTTATTTCACATCTAGTAAAACCATTCGAACAACCTCTCCTTTAATTAAACATTCCAAATGTATGGTAAAGTGAGCAGACAAACCAGTGTTTAATTTTTGGAAGTATTTATTTTATTTTACTCAGGTAAGCAGACTGCATTTATAAATGTTCATTTTATTTAAATGCTTCTGACAAGTTTAAGTTTACATTAGTGTTATTTATTTTATTTTTGTTTACTGAGGCTTACTGCTCTAAAAATATATATAAAACTAAAGTCAATAAAGTTCAAGTAAACAAGTTAAATTGCTGTTGTTGTTGTTGTTGTTGTTATTAAGTTAAAATGATTCTAGTGTTCTGTAGCATTGCTTGTGCCATGGCATGAACCCTGCCCTCACATCAAACCGAACCAAACCGTGGTTCCAAAACCGTCGTATGAACCGAACCATGGCATTGGTGTATCGATACACCCCTAACGTACTCTGATGCAAAACAAACAATATTAACCTGAACAGCTGCGAAACACAGCTAATACAGCTCCAAATAGCTCTTGTACAGCAACTCGTCTGCGCTTAACTGTGCTGATAACGAAACAGCACCTCCTTTGCGGTATAATGGCACAACTGCAGTTACAAATGATAGTCTGTTGAATATATGCAGTATTTTTTGTGAAGACACTTTGCTTCACTAGCTTAATATAGGATGCAGTATTAACACAGTCAATATGATGGCAATGTAACAACACACACAGAGCCTCACAGATACAGACACACAGACAAGGGCTCACCCTACTCACAAACACAAATACACTCAGTAATGGGCTTAGTAAAGCAAGCCCTAACTATGATTTTATCTGTGTTAAACTATGATATCAATTATTTATGTTTTTTAAATATCTACTTATTACTAGGCTTATTATACATGTGCATTGAAGTTTTAAAATGTATCTAATATAATACTTGAATTGAATTAAATGTTTTGGATACCACCATTAAATTAATGTTTTTATTATTATTTTACTGACTTTAAGTTCAGGCCTACTTCTAGACTATGCCTCTCTTGGAACTGTGCATGTAAAAAACAAAATATAGTAGCAAGGTTTTTATTTATGGGAGAAAAAAGGGCTGTCTACTGGCCAAGTAAGCCTATCTTTGGATAACTCTGTCTGTTTTTTAGACAATAACGAGTGAAAAAAGTTAGGTTAGATACATTTGAGTAGGCCTGTTTTGTTAAAAATCGATAGCTGTAATGCTTCGGTGGAGAAGGACGCATTTGAGCCACGAAGGTAAATTTGCGAGCAGATTAGGCTAATTTTCGCCTATTAGACAGCCTAGTCAGCTCATTGTTTTTTGTATTACATCACTTATAGTTCTTAAACCTTTAAAATAGAGTTTAGGAATATGTATGTAAACACAGTCGTAAGCTTTGGATAACTATTGAAGCCTTTTCTCTTGTCAGGCTCAACGCGACCGCCGACTTTATTTGAGTGCAGATTAATTTCCGCCTATATTAGACAGTTTAGTCAGTTTATCGTTTTATTTTGGTATTGCATCACTCATAGCTCAAACATTTAAAATAGAGTTTAGGAAGATGTCTTTCTTTTCGCAACAAACACACAGCGTCTTCCCCGCGACATGGCTGCGGCGGTGACGATAAAATGAGATTTACAAGTACGTCCACCTCACTTGCGTTTAGATTTGGGCGGTCTTAAGTCAAATCATGTAACAAAGTGACGTACATTCGTCGGGGTGTGGTTACACGAGGCGTTTCAGGCAGGTCTGGGTTCGCATTCGCTTTTAGATAGAATTCATCTTTTGTTCCGACACTTTCATTTTTGCAATTTTACGTGTCTAATACATGCATGGGTAATTTATAACACACCAAAGACACAGAAAAACACGTATTTCCACCATATGACCCCTTTAAAGCCTCGTCTCTTGTCAAAAGGCTCAACGCAACCACAGACTTTGATGAACACTGCTGGCAGCAGCGACGTCTGTGTCCGTACCATTCTTATCAATGACAGCGTAATCTCGTATCTCCCTGCTCCCAAATCATAAACCTTGTATCTCCGATTAAACATGGTTTTGGGGAAATGCTGTGTTAATGTTGGTACACAACAGTATATGATAGCAATATAAGGTATAATACCAACTTTAACAATACAATGTTTAATAGCAGTTTTTTTAATTTCCTGAAAAATAATGGTTTTGGAGATGCAACATTCCGCCACTCGGATATGCATCCGAGTTAATGTTTAGTTTCACTTTCGTTCTATTTAATTAGTTTGTTAAGTATTCGTTGATAGTCACAATACGTTACACCACAACATTTAGTTTGGCTAAAAGTATTTATTTAAACATTCGTTAGATGTTATGCGCGCGTGCGAAAATTGTTTAATATGATTTCTTGCCTGTTATATACAGGATGAACGGAGCGTCTCGTGCGCAGCTCGCGCCCACATGTGCTTTCATAGTGACACAGCTTGCACAGCACTGCTGCCTGTTTACATACAGTACAAAATGCGAGTTTGTATTACGTTATTTTAAATACGTTTATGAGCATATAAAAGCATGGATTATTTAATTAGATTTCTTTTATCCGCATTTTTCTGTTCTCTTTCTGTAGCGCGAGTCATAGACAGATTCAGTGTACAGTATGTTGCTGTGAGAAGAGAAGGTTCACACAGATCAAGAGAGAGTGACTGACAGCGTGATGCGATCGATCGTTTCCACCCAACAATAGAATACAGGGATCTAGAGTGCGACCAATTTGGTCGCACATGCGACCTAATTTCTCAATAGTGCGACTAAAAAAATCTGAGGTCGCACCGGTGCGACCAGCCGTTCCGAGGGAAAAAAAAGTCTCTGCAAAAGTCTCCCTGTGGTTCAACAACAGACACATTAGGCCCATATCGTGGTCTAAACCAATCAGAGATAGTGAAGGGCGGACCCCCCTCTGATTGGCCGTGGTCCAGATATTCCTGTACGTGTGTGTACGTGTGAAAATGCTGTGCTGCAGTCGGACAGAGACGTGAGTAGCCTAGGCCAGTCAGATAAACAGAGTGGATGTAATCGATTGACAACTTTTTTGTTAAGATTGTTAAGTTAAGGCCTGATCCGTCCGAAAATCATAACCAATGCTCTGACACGCTAGACTGCGACTAAATGGTCTCATTTTGCGACAAATTTTCCTGCCAGTGCGACAAGTTTTTCTTAATGGTCGCACCGGTGCGACTGTCAAACTGATCAATATATAATTTTGCGTATTATAAATTTAACCCCTTTGAAATCCACTGTACCGTGGGCGATACACTGCATGTTTATGGGTTAACTTTGTGACATTAAAAAAACTCACGAAACAAAAAGCTAAACATGTCACATATCTTTGGAAAGCTGAGATTCTTGTGATTCAAATAATGTAAACCATTCAGGGGAACGATCAACACAGAAGGTACAATCAGTGTCTTTGTCAGACCACCAACAATCAAATAAACAACGACTAAACTGACGGAACTCACCTATGAAGCCTCCCGATTGCCCAATGATTCATAAAATTTCAACAAAAACGGTGTTGTTACACTGTAAAGGCTCCAGTCGATCTAATTCAATGAAATATTTAGCCCAAAAAACATTTATATATCCATAAACATCCATGGAATGTGGTAGTGTCGTTTCAAGTTAGCCGAAAGAGCAATCAAATCTTCAATGTTTTCTGCAGTGTAGCTTCTTTTCTATTGTAAACAATATGGATTTGTTGATGTCAAAATGGCCGCTGACCCCTGCACTTTGAATTGACACCTCATTTGAACCAATAGGTGAATCTAAGGGGTGTCATTAGGCATCAATAGCCAAGGAGCGCCCTGGATGACCAATGACACTGCCCTCAATTTGATGGACAACAGATTGATCTAATCGCATCAGAATTTGCACATGACTGTCTTGTATGATAGCCAATGAGCTTCTGAAAAGATTAATATGCAGCTTTAGTGGGAAGATT
>NC_079890.1:7287385-7390449 GCF_024868665.1 Triplophysa rosa
ATATGGTTTTATATAAGGTCTTCATTGATAGATAGATATATGTGGTCTTATGTTAACTTTTAATACCATAGCACTTGTTTTGTATCTGTACACACTATAACTTGTTTATGCTTCAGTTACTATGTGTCAGCAATTACTGACAGTGAATCTGGATGAGAGATTGAATAGCACTTAGTGTAACCTTTCACTGGTGCCCAAAATTATGACTGTACAATAAAGAATTCAAAAATAGCAGCATTTTATGTGTTAACATTCAATGTGCTTAAAAGGAGTCATTTGGAGTCACCAAATGGCCTTTTTTGGGAAGCGCCTAGATATAAACTTAGAAAATTAGTGTTTTTACATACACTTATCTAAGGTATTGTTATCAAATTTGAAACTACGCTTGCTAAGGCTTCGTTCTGTGATCCCAATGTGTTTTCAAGCTAATACCTCCCAGTTGTAGTCATCTGCAGGCATTTTTTAACAAAAAAAATTTAGGCGGAATATACTTATTTCCCTTTTCAATGTGTTCAAAGTTCTATTACTCAATACCAGTAAGACTTGCAGTGATTCTGACTGTTAATGAACAAACCTCAAAGTGTCTCCTTTCAAAATATGCACAAACCATACATGTACTCCAAAGGGTTAAAGAACATTATACAGTTTACTTTGGGCATGCCTTTTTTAGGCGTTTTAGGTTAATTTTACAGGAATGCTAAGGGGTTAATGCGCAGATATGTTATATTGCGCAAGCTGCGCGTTCAGTCACTCATTTTCGTCTCCCCTCCTTCAACCATTCACTTATCTATCAGTGCCCCGCCCCCAAAGACGTAATTCGCGGGTTACGGGTAAGAGGCGAAGGACCGAAAGAGCAGACGAGTGAAGCGCTCAATCTTGCAACTTAAATAAATATGCAGAATACAAGAATTGCCCCTGCTAAGGTACAAAACAGCAAAGATAACGAAATGTGTTGCAAGTATTGTATGCATGTGAAGCTAATGCAGGAAACACGTGTTTAAACTTTAAGCACTGAACTACTGTATAAAGATCTCTAACAATACTGCAAAGCATACAAAACGTTATACATCACGCTAAATACTATTTATTTGTGAGTCGCTATTGATAGAAGCCAAACGTGTATCAATGCAGCTTTCATCAAGAATAATCACTAAAAGCCTTCAGGTCTTGCGGGTTGTTTGAGATATGCGGGCGCCCAGAGAGTCAGAGCTCAAAATACTAAACAGAGTTCTCTTTCACGCCTTCTTACTCTGAAACGGACATATTAACACAAAATAGCCTAAAAATTCCCATATTAACAAGAAACCTTGTAAAGGTATTCAGTTTGTTTCGTGATCAAACAGTTGGGAAACAAAACACGTGTTCCAGTATATTGCGCTAGCTCTTAAAGGGGCAGCAGCATAATAAAGATATATGTTTATAATGTTCATCAAACAACAACGGACGGGCCCAAAAACACTCACTGATATTAAAGGAATTGTGTTCTCTTATAGGATTCGTTCACAACAAATAAAGGAAGAAAGTAGCTTTAAGAAAGATGTGCTTTAAATATGGTAAAGTGTTGAAAGAGAGTTTACATATACAAAAAAAAATAATTCAATCATAAACAATGATTTGTATTCATTTCTAATTGATTTATTAATGTATTAAACACATTTTAATGAAGTTTTAGTGATTCTTTTTTCTTAGCTCACCCCACGACTCTGGTGCTATCAAATTAAGGGCTGGTGCCACCAACTGAATAACTTTGTAGCACCAGTGCCACCTTTCTCAAGTGTTAGTCTAGAGCCCTGCTTTCTTGTAGAATTGTGCTTCAAATAAAGAACTTTATGCTGACCAGATTGTTAGTTAATCATTTACAAGTCAATATTGCCTATATGGACAGCGATTTAAAAAAAAAGTGAACTTATAAAACTGTGGTGTTAAATGCGATGCGGTCGAAAATTTGGGTGCACCTAACTTTTGTGCTGGTGCACCTAAGAAACAAAGTTAGGCACACCAGTGCAACCAGTGCAAAAAGTTTGTCTAGAGCCCTGGAATATATACAGTTTTAGGTATGACATGATGTGTTTATTGAGCTTTAGTTCATTTAACTTTTCTTTACTACAACCTTTTGAAGTCGAATCTCACTATTATATTTTATATTTACAAAAATACTGTAGGTATATTTTAGGAGCTGTTTGATTTGGGGTAAGTTTTTTCTTTCGACATTCTGCACGTCCTGGATGATGATCTCCTTCAAGCCATACATTATACTTATCTGAATGAAGCCACGCATTATAAAATCGGCATTTTCCTGGCATTTTCTAAATTTACATCCACAATTTATCAGAGACATTTACGTTTACGTTACGTTGCTGGCTGCAGAAAGGGCCCTCTCACAGCGAGCGCTCCCTCTGCTTTGCCTGGTCGCAAGATCGCCTGATTTACCAATTAAACATTTTATTTTTTACAGGTATTCTTTGGACAATTTCCATGACTTTTCCAAAACTTTTGGGGTTTATTCGTTTTCCAACACTTTTTCAGACCTGGAAAGTTCGATTTTAAAATTTCATAACTTTCCAGGTTTTTCATGACCGTACGAACCCTGAGTAGTATTTTACTAAAGTACTTTTTTTAAGCATGTGTACTATATGAGCATGTTTTACTTGGTAAAAAATGACTTCACACATTGTAAAGCATATATCATACTCCAGTACATTTCATAAATACATTTTTATATGTTTTTACCTTTAATACAGTGCTTAAGTATACATTAAAAATAAAACTTTTAAAAGTAAAAATACTTAAGTGGTAGATTTTAATGTACTCAAGGATTAAAAGGTTAAAAACCAACATTTATTTATTAAAAGTAGTGGAGTAAAAACGTATGATGTGCTTTGTAATGTAGGAAAGTATTTTTTCCAAAGAACACTCTGATAAAGTAAAGATATTTTAAAATGATATGCCATTCTACAGTGATCAGGAAATCATGACTTAAAATAAAAATCCTAAACCTTGGCGTAAACGGGCTTCCATACTATTGACAGCTGGATTACGTCTAGTGTCAAACAAACGACGTCACACCGTGGCAACGCGACACACAAATTACGTCACGCAGCATGGCATAAAGAAGTTTCGTGCAATATACAGTATATATCACACTAAAACATTTAATAATCAATTGTAGTGCTGAAGTGTCGTATGAAACCTCTAAAAGTAAGGCTTTCAATAAGACAATAATTTATCAGACTACTGTGCTGTCTGTTCCGGACCTTGTTAGCCACACAAGCTAGGCAAAGCTACACAACCTGACGTTTCGTGATTATACAAGAACTGGCATCGGCAACAAAAACCTAGATGAAAAATACTCACTATTCTGGATTCATGATGCGTTGGTGTTGTTTTGTTTGGTTCAGCAGGAGATCGTACTCTTCCTTTTTTATCTGCAGTCAGAAGGGATAATGATGACTTTTGTCTGGAATTCCGAGGCACTAGGACAGCGCTTGCTTTACTCCCTCCGATCACACCTTAAAACGGTCTCTTCTTAATTAAATGCGGTCACTTGACGGACATTACTGACCATGTAACGTTAAATGCGATGATTTTGTCCTGCCTTTCTTTGCTTCCGATCTGCCCCTCACTCGATGTACAAGATGATGACTGCGCAGGTGCGGCAGTGTCATCAGATGACGTGGCATTACGAGCTGATTTCAAAGATCAACTCTTACAATCCCCCAAAAAACAAGCCATCAACTAAAAATTTGTAAGTGCCTACATTTATTGTTGATTATTGATTTTGCATGATGTTATAAACTGATGGCTATATTAAGTAGGTGTATGGCCTTTTGTTAGTTAACGTTTTACAAAAATACAAAACCAGGAGACTCAGCAATTTTGTAGTTGAAACAATCATACACTAAAACATTATTTATCTTTATTTTCCTTTGAGCCACAGAAAAGTACAAATTCTATTTTACGTGTGATTTAAAATATTGGGCCTTTTGTGAAACATTATACCAACATAATAGAGGGTATGCATTGACGTCACTTTCCCACGTGAACATGTCGGGACATCGCCTTGGACACTCCCCTGGGTGGCAAAACACCCAGCAAAATGGCTGAGAAAATATTTTTTTAGGAGAAACTATGAAACGGGACTAAAACACTCAATTATTTGCTGAAATTACAAGCAGCTGGACTTCCCTACGACTTACGAAGGAATCAGGTGTTCCTGGACCCTGAAATGTTGCCCGGAATTGCGTTTCCGGGTATTGTAAGCAGTTATTTTGCAGTGTTTTGCCACCCACTGGGGCAAGCTCCGGCGTGCTCACGTGGTGTTCACGTGGAAAAGTGACGACACGTCCATATCCTCTATATTCCAGGCAAAGTGATAAGAACCAACAACGGACCATTGTGAAACACCTTCTGATTCCGTTTTATTACAAATCAGGTATCCATCATCCTCATTTTCCTTTTCATCTGCAGCTGGTGTGAATGAGCCACCACCAGGTTCAGCTACATATAGACTGATTTCACGGACAACCAACCTGGAGTTATTATTTTATTTTATTTTATTTATAACCTTTATTTTCTAAGTCCCGTGGATTTACAAGTAACATTCATCTATACATACATGAGCAATATTTCAAACACAACACAAATTAAATAAAGTTTTAAACCAAAATCAATCATAGCATCTACAAGCGGTTTCAGCTTCCAATTTATCTAACATCTTTTTAAAACATCTAACAAGACCAGCTCTCTAAGTTTTGCAGTGGGAACAGCAAATTTAAAATACTTTTTTCCTATTTCAGTTCGCGCGCTTGGAACAGACAATAAAACAATTCCTCCGATCGAAGATTGTATCCTTCTACTTGCTTTTTGCAGATATAGTTCTGTAAATAAGAAGGGAGCTGACCTAGGATGGATTTATATATAAAAACATACCAATGTTTTAGTCTACGGATATAGAGAGATGTATGGCTTAATATATTAACAATGGCACTGACTTTATAAATGTGAAATAAAAAAAAAAACAGTGTAACTGTCACAGTATTTATACATTTTGAAAACATATTTTTACTCAGAGGCCGCCATTTTTTGCATCAAAATCCGTGACGTCAAATGGTTGCAACCTAAACCCGTTCTCTTAACGCTACAGCGACGCACACACGTTTTCCATATACTGTATAAAAGTAAAATATGAGACGTCAAACATAAGATCAGAATAAGATATATAAATACAGAGGGATAGTAGGTGGCGGTATGTCCTCTTGACACAAGCCAGCCAGCCTGCCTGCCATAAAAGAAGAACGCGTTCAGTATCATTAAGCGTCTGTTCAAGGTAAACGTGCATTAAATCATAGTTTTAAACGACCATTTTTAAGACATTTAAGACATCAGCATCCACCATAATCGTATACTTTATACATTATGAGAATATACTGAAAAACACAATTGGGGGCGGTTGTGGCCTAGTGGTTAGAGAGTCGGACTTGTAAAACATTGACGGTTCGAGCCTCAGTACCAGCAGGGATTGTAGGTGGGGGGAGTGAATGATCAGCGCTTAACCTACAATACCACGGCTGAGGTGAGACCCTTGAGCAAGGCACCGTTCCCCCCCAACTGCTCCCCGGGCGCCGCAGCAATGGCTGCTCACTGCTCTGGGTGTGTGTGTTACTCACTGCTGTGTGTGTGCACTTGGATGGGTTAAATGCAGAGCACAAATTCCGAGTATGGAACATCACTTTCAATATAAAGATGCTTGCGGTTTGGTTATTTATTCTGTATTAGAGCACACGTGAATATTAGCCCCCGTCAGCTAATGACAGAGAGAGAGAAGACAATAACGTTAGGCTACTGGTCAAAATCTGGATAAAATGCATTTTATAATGGCTAAAAACATTGTGCATATAATAAATTCGAAATGATTTTGGTTATTAATATGTTTGTATTGTTTTGACCAACAATATTAAAATGTATGAAAATACACCAAATAGCGTCTTTATTTTCTTTCTTTAATATTTTAGAATTATTTATATATATATATTTTATCTTACATCACCTTATATTTACTGAAGAACTGATTAGTGTGTCTGTGTTCAGTTTGGCTGCCTGTGCGTCAATCTGCTTTAAATCCTGTATATTGTGTAGTGTGATGTAGTGACAGCGTTCATGATCCAGTGCGCCAATCTCTGTTTGAAACAGCCCTCCCCTTCTGCTGATCTCCAAAACAGACAAAGAGCTGCTCAGAGCTCCTGCGGCTCTGCGTGCGGTCCAAGTAGAGGCGCAATGTGCGTACTGGACACAACACGGATGGGGTTGGGTCTTCCTCCCCGGTGGGGAGCGCCTGTAAGTTCACCACCTGGTCCCGAAAGGGAGCGGTGGGAACCTTGGGCACGTAGCCGGGCCTAGTTCTAGACAATCTGTTGACACGGAGAATGCTTGTAGGTCCGCTACCCTCTTGAGCGCCATCCGGAGAGCCGTCTTCATCGTGAGGTGAGAAAGAGCGGCATCTCCGAGGGGCTCCAGGACCGCATCAAGGTCACAAGAGGGTACGGAGTGCGGGTGAGACGGAAGCCTTCCCTCACCCCTTAGGAACCAAATGATCAGGTTGTGCTGTCCTAGAGACTTACCAGCAACTGGGTCGTGATGAGCGGCAATAGCGGCTACATACACGTTCAGTGTGGAAGGGGAGAGATTACTCTCGAGTCTCTGGAAGGACAGCACGTTCCCGATCGAGCAATTCCGCGGGTCTTCTCTTCGAGAAGAGGCACCACAATGAGAAGAGGCACCATTTACAGGCATATAGCCGCCTAGTGGCCAGGGCCCTAGCCTGAGTGATGGTCTTAACCGCCACAGGAGGTAGGCCTCTCAGGATCTCCTCGTCCCATCCAGGGGCCAGACATGGAGGTTCCAGAGGTCTGGCCTGGGATGCCATAACGTGCCCTTCCCCTGGGAAAGCAGGTCCTTCGTCAGGGGAATCGGCCAGGGGGGAGCTGTTGTCAAGAGCATTAGCTCCGAGAACCAAGTCCGGTTGGGCTAGTATGGCGCAACTAGTACACTTGATGCTCCTCTTCCCTGACCTTGCACAGGGTCTGTGCAATGAGGCTCACTGGGGGGAAGGCGTACTTCCTCTTGTCCCACGGCCAGCTGTGCGCTAGAGCATCCGTGCCAAGGGGGGCCCTAGCGGGCAATGGGTGGTGTCCTGGGAGGCGAACATGTCTACATGAGCCCGCCCGAACTGTACCCAATGAGGTGGAGTCGCCACTCTCCACGAGGCGTCAACTGACGAGAGAGCGCATCGGCTGTCTGGTTCAGGTCGCCTGGGTTATGTGTGGCTTGCAGGGATCTGCTCACCTGCGGACTCCACAGGAGGAGGCGTCGGGCAAGTCGTGTTAGCTGCCGTGAGCGAACGCCACCCTGGCGGTTGATAAACGCTACGGAAGTTGTGCTGTCCGACCGGACCAGCGCGTGCTTGTCCTGCACGAGAGGTTGTAGACCCTTCAGTGCGGGTAGCACATCCAACAACTCTAGGCAGTTGATATGCCTGTGCAGGTGGGGGCCCGTCCATCGCCCCGACACTGCGTGCCCATTGCACACGGCACCCAACCCTGCAGGGAGGCGTCTGTCGTCACCACGACGCGCCTTGTGACCTGCCCGAGAGGGACCCCCGTCCGTAGAAAGGTCATTGAAGACCAAGGGGTTAGGGTGCATCGGCAGAGAGGCGTAATCACCATCCGCCTGCTGCCGGTGTGCCACGCTCTCCAGGGAACTCTACTTTGTAGCCAGTGTTGGAGCGGTCTCATGTGCATCAACCCGAGGGGTATCACCACCGCCGAGGATGCCATGTGCCCAGGAGCCTCTGAAATTGTTTCAGGGGTCCTGCTGACTGCTTGAAATATTCCAGGCAGTTCAACACTGACTGAGCGTGCTCTGTAGTCAGTCGCATTGTAATGGAGACAGAGTTGAGTTCCATACCAAGAAGGAGCACGCTCTGCACAGGGGAGAGCTTGCTCTTTTCTCGGTTGACCTGTGGTCTCAATCGATCTAGGTGCCGAAGCACTAGGTCCCTGTGTGTACATAACAGATCTCACGAGTGTGTCAAATGAACCAGTCGTCGAGATAGTTTAGTACCCGCACACCTCTCTCCCTGAGGGGAGTGAGGGCGGCTTCCACGATCTTCGTGAAGACTCGTGGGGACAAACCGAAAGGGAGGACTCTGTACTAGGGCTGTAGTCAAATCCACCGTTGTCGAGTCCAAGTCCAAAGAGGTTCGAGTCCAAGTCAAGACCGAGTCCAAAGAGGTTCGAGTCCAAGTCAAGACCGAGTCCAATTGAGACAGTCAAGACAGAGACAGAAAAAAATCATGACTACAAGACCACATACTTAACTATTCAGAATTTTTGTGATGCAAGAGACAGCATATCCTCTATTCTAAGATAATCATTTTCATTATTGTTTGTAATGATCAAAAAGACAATTTTATTTGACCTTAAAATAAGGTAATTTTATTTACTTTAGGTATAGCACTAGTCACAAAGCCGAAGTGTAACTTCACTTTTTTTTATTGAAGTGTAACAATCCTATTCTGCCAATAGAAAATGTAACAAATAACCAGCAAACACTTGAATATGTTCCCATTCTTGAACTTAAAGTAACGTGTGTGTGTGTGTGTGTGTGTGTGCGTGCGTGCGTGCGTGCGTGCGTGTGTGTGTGTGCGCCTGCCCGTGCTCATGCGTGTTCGATAGAGGAGCTGCCAGAAAGAGCAGAGGCCCCACGGCTCGTTTAAAAGCACGTTTCGGTGCCCATCCTTAAATAACATGTTCATATCGCAATGACAATAAAAATACGATCAATCTTATCTTTAAGCCCTACTTTTTTTTTTTTTGTAAAATATTTTTAATTACATTTTCTCTTTTACACACAACACACACAGAACTGCTCAGACATGACAGAAGAGAAAAGAAAGAAAAAAGAGAAAAACAGCAGAATATGGGCATATGGGTACAGTAAATAAAAAAAATTATAATAAAAAAATTATGAAAAAAGGAAAAGTAGATGAATCTCCTGCAACAAAACAAGCAGTATCCAGATGAGAATCAATACAGAACGTACAAACAGCAAGGCTACAAGGTGCTCGTTAGACAGTGAGCACTTAAAACAAAGTCACAAAGACCGGCTAGGCTGATCTGGGATCCACGAAGCAAAGAGGATGACAGCGTGGGCCCAATATGCTGCAAGTAAGGGTCCCATACCTTATAGAAAGCATCTATTTTGGAGTGAAGCATGCACGTAATGTATTCAGTAGGAATGCAGTCCATAACAATGTTGTGCCATGATTTTTTTGTCGGAGCAAAATTCTTGATCCAGAAGACTAGGATGTTCTTTCTAGCAGCAAAAGTCAGTATATTGAAAAGTCTCCTGTGTTTATTGTCAGTGATCCGACCCTCCGGGAGACCAAGTATCGGGCACATAGGGTCCATCCGTATTGGGACACCAAAGATAGCAGTCAGCTCATTCACAATATTAGACCAATACCTTTGTAACTTTAAACATGACCAGAGGCAGTGAATATAATTACCAGTCTCAGAATTGCATTTCCAGCAAAGCGGGGAGATATTAGCATCCATTCTGTTCTTAACAACAGGTGTTATATGCGTGCGATGTACAATTCTGAACTGTATAGATTTGGCGCGGTTACACACAGAAATGTTCATGGCCTGGGAGCAGACTTCCTGCCAGTCCGCATCATCTATAACAACGCCTAGATCTTTTTCCCAAGCTTGCTTGGTGGTTTGTGAGGTAAGAGGAAAATTTGAGTTCAGAGCTCTGTAAAAACCAGTAATGCATTTCTTACCAATCTGTAGAGACAGGGCCTTCTCCACACATGAAGTGGTTTTATTAGACATTAAGGTGGTGTCTTTAACTATGAAATCTCTCATTTGTAAATATCTGTAGAAGTCACCTTGATTAAATAAACCAAATTGCTGTCGCAACTGCTGAAAGAATAGTAAAATCTGGCCATTGAATAGATCGCCTATTTTATTCAGCCCTTGGGTGCTCCACACTTTAAAGCCCTGGTCCTTACAGCCTGGCAGGAAGTCCGGGTTATCAAGAATGGGAGTGAGAGGAGATGATAACTGAGCCCGGCCTTCTATAGAGCTAATGGATTTCCATGCTCTAATGGTACTGAGAGTAATAGGGTTAGAGCAATGTTTTTTAACAGAATTAGGATTATTCAAAAACAGTAAATTCAGCAAGGGACACTTCGACTGAGAGGATTCAATATCATGCCAGATCAAGGCTGGATCACAGTTGCACCAGCTTGCAATCATCCGCAAGTGCGATGCCAGTTGGTAAAATCTGAGATTTGGTACATCTAACCCTCCATCACAACTTGCCATTTGAAGTTTTGTCATCTTAAGACGGGGCTTCCTTTTATTCCAAATGAAGGAGCTTAGCCAGCCTTCTAGCACCTTAATAACCTTGCTGGATAATAAGATAGGGATCATTTGCAGTGGGTATAACAGTCTAGGCAGGACGTTCATTTTTATGAGAGCAATCCTACCTAGCCAGGAAATTACCTTAATCAGGCAGGGAACAGAAGTTTGGGGTCGCGATAAATGTATCAAAATGTCATCCGCGTATAAAGTAATTTTATGTTCCCTTTCACCAACGAAGATACCAGAAATTAAAGTGTTTTGTCTTACTGCCTGGGCCAGCGGCTCGATAGCGATATCAAAGAGCAGGGGACTAAGGGGGTCGCCCTGCCTATTCCCGCGGTGGAGGGGGAAGTTGTCGGATCTCAGCCCATTAGTCAGAACCGCCGCCATCGGAGTATTATACAGAACCCTAATCCAATTCACAAAATTATCACCCAGGCCGAATTCCTCCAGAGCATAGAACAGATACGACCACTCGACCCGATCGAATGCCTTCTCGGCGTCGAGAGACAGCACGAGGGCCGGGTCCTTGCAGCTCTGGGTTATTTGGATGATGTTAAGGAGCCTCCTCATATTATCACTGGAGTTTCGGCCCTTGACAAAACCAGTTTGGTCCTCCTTGACAATATGGGGCAGAACCTTCTCTAGACGTAAGGCCAAAACTTTTGAGAGCAGTTTTTGGTCAGAGTTAAGTAGAGCTATTGGCCTGTATGAGGCGCAGCTATCCGGGCATTTTCCTTTTTTAAGAATGAGAGAGATGTTGGCCTCCCTAAGAGTTTGAGGAAGGATCCCATTTTCAAATGAATGATTGAGCATAGACAGCAGAGGGTCTAAAAGAATACCACTAAACTCCTTATAGAACTCACATCCAAATCCATCTGGCCCTGGGGCCTTACCGGACGGCATAGATTTCAAAGCAAATAGCGCTTCTTCTCTGGTAATTGGGGCATTTAGTTGTAATTTTTGATCATCTGTAGCTTTGGGGAGCCTCAAATCTGCAAAAAAACTGACGCATAAGGGCCAGGGCATCATCAGGCTGTTCGGCACTATATAAATTGGAATAAAATGATGCAAAGTGTTTATTAATGGTTCTGGTATCGAACGATCTAACACCATTAGAGTCAATAATAGAGACTATATTTTGAGAATCTGCCCTCTTCTTGACGAGACTAGCAAGATATCTTCCAGGTTTATCCCCAAACTCATATAGTTTCTGCCTGGCAAATTTAAGGGATTGTTCATAGTCCTGAATCAGAAAAGTATTCAATGCAGCCCGTGTGTGTAACAGTTCCTTAAACAAATCAGGACCCGGGTTAGATATGTGATTTTTCTCCAATTCCGATAGTCGAGATTCAAGAAGTTTACGCTGTTCGTTTTTCTCACGTCTTTTGGACGCAACAAAAGACAAAATCAGTCCACGAGAGTATATTTTACATGTCTCCCAGAGGACAGAGGGACTATCTGTGGATGGTGAGTTGATAGAGTAAAAAATCTTAAATTCTGAAGTAAAGTAGGAGATAAACTTGTTGTCTTTGAGAAGATAAGGTTCAAATCTCCAGCACCGTGACAATGCCCTGTCCTCAGCAAGAGAATATATCAAATAAAGGGGGGCGTGGTCTGATAACACAATGTTGCCTATAGAACATGATAAAGCAAGAGACATTTTTGAAGAGGGGATGAAAATGTAATCAATTCTGGTGTAGCTTTTATGAGGGGCCGAAAAAAAGGTGAACTCTGAATCAGTAGGGTGAAGCTGCCTCCACACATCAGAATATTCAATATCATGACATATATTAGTAAGCGCCCTCGCTTGCTTAGAAGGGGGAGAAATGTCAGATGGAAGTTTATCAAGAGAGGGATTAAGGTGACAATTAAAATCTCCTCCCACAAAAGAGTCCCCCGAAGCCCGTTCCATAAAAACTGCAAGAGCCTTGGAGAGAAAATCAGGGGAGTAGGCTGGGGGACAGTATAAATTCATAAATGTAACCTCTTTTCCTGCAAGTGTTCCTTTAACAATTATATACCGGCCCTGGCTGTCTTTAACACAATCAAGAGGCCTAAATGCCAGCTTTTTACTAATCAGAATGGCTACGCCCCTACTGAAAGAAGAATATGAAGTAGCAAAAATGTGCCCCACCCAGCTCCTCTGCAATTTAGCATTGTCCTTGTCCTCCAGATGAGTCTCCTTGAGAAACGCAATGGAGACATTTTCCTTTTTCAAAAATGATAATACTGCCGTCCTCTTGGCAGGTTTTTGGAGGTCACGAATGTTCCAAGAACAAATCTTAATATTATATAAATCAGACATGGCCATAAGACATTATTCAGGAATAAAGAATGCCGCGCTGATACCCCACATAAATCTTAAACACCTGTCATGTCCTGAGCTAGACACATGAACTATACTGAACAAGCAAAACAAATACACAACAAAGAAAAACAAACTGAGGGTCTTTCCCCAAATAAATAGGGACTGTTCACCATGCAGGCACCTTTCAAACTCACCAAGAATGAACTGACAGCATATGATGAGTAGCGTGCCAAGAAAACGAAAAAAGTCCTCCCTGTGGGAGTGAACGAAATAAGGTGGAAACATAATATTCACGTTACGAGCAGCCGCGCCACTCGGTTAGGAAATGTTTAATATGTTCAAAGTGTTCAGATTGATCAAAAGTAGGCGACGTCCATAGAAAGCATGACCTACCAGCCTGAGTGGGAAAACTACAGCTGTCCTCAATGTCATCATTCGGGAAGAGCGTCAATGAAAGCGCATACCTCCTCCGGTGTGGAAAACCTCTTTTTGGAGCCTCCATGCATCACCTGTAGGGTGGCCGGGAACAGCATAGCATACGGCATCCCTCGCTCTCGCAGCCGCTGTTTCAGCACGTCGTATGCCTTGCGTTTCTTCATCACCATCGAGGAGAAGTCGCTGTAAAAAGAGACCCTGGATCCGTTGTAGATTATGCCACCATCCTGGCTCGCCCGGCGCGCCGCTTCCATTATCGTCTGCTTGTCTCTGAACGCGTGGAATTGTAGAAGCAGCGACCTGGAGCTCCTGTTCGGGTCCGGTTTCGGTACGAGGGTGCGGTGGGCTCTCTCCAGTTTTATGCGGCCGGCCTTTGTGGTCATCTTAAGGACGCGGGGTAGCCATGACTCGAAAAAATCCACCGGCTGCCCAGTCTCCGTATCCTCCGCCAAGCCGACGACATGAATATTTAGGCGCCTGCTGTAGTTCTCGGCCATGTCCACACTCTCCGTGAGGGCGCGGACCTGCTTCTCCAGCACCACAATCCTCGGTTCTTGTGCTTCTGCGGAGTTTTCAACTGCCAGTAGCCTAGCCTCTGCTTCATCTAGCCGCTTACTAGCGGCCTGGAGCTCCGTAGCATGCTTGTGGATAGTCTCGGCTAGGGGGCTACGTTTTTCATCAATAACTTTAATAATGTTGGAAGTCATTACGCTCAGAGCTTTAGCAAGGGCAGGGTCAAGCCCATCTGCGGTATTAAATTCGGCCTGGTCGCCATCTTGTGTGTCATCGCCGGGCTCGGATGAGGCGTCTTTTTTGCCTTTATTTCCTCTGGTTCTTCCCATCTTGTCGAAGGACTGTGGCCAAAAGTTTTCCAAGGACATAGCCTGTTATGTTCATAACAAAAATATATGGTAGCGCCCGAATGTTGTCAGGATAATTAGAAAATTAACACCGAGTGGCACGGAGCTCTGCCAAAAGCGTCTGCTCAACTCACAGCCATCACGTGACCCCCAAGCCCTACTTTCTAAACTACTAACTACTTTCTAAAAATACTCAAATGCAATGCTAACTCTGAAACATGGCATTAACTTACCTCTCTTTGTGATGCCTTTGCAGGTGTCTTACAAAATTGGATGTTGTCCCACAGGTTTCACAGTTTTGTTGCAAAAAGTTTCCTTTTAAGCGCACTGTCGATAAATTCTTTATGGTTTGTAAAACCAAATTTTATTATGCCGCTGCTCGCTGACATCGTGCCTGATGAATGACTGATGCTGTTCAGTTCGCGCCACGGACGAATCTTTCATTTGAACCGGTTCTTTATTTTAAGTGAACCGGTCGAACGTGTTCGCATTTAGCATCTCCCGTAAACACTTAATATTACCCACAAATTAATTCAGTTCTTCGCTTTCTGGCATGCATGACAGTCCCGAGGACTTGAACCAATATACAGGAGTTATTTAGTTACACTAACAGCACACACTGAACTGCTGTGTGAAGAGAGAGCTTCCGAACACGCGCGGCTCTCGTTCTTGAGTCGAGAGTCGGCAACAGTTTTCAGATCACAAGAAGCATGCTCTATCAATGTTTTGTTTTGAAGGAGAAAAATATATATATACAGTATATCGCTGGACTCGGTCGAGACCGACTAGAACATTTGGCGAGTCCAAGTCCGAGACCAAGTCCGAGACAAGTCCGAGTGCAAATACCAATGAGTCCAAGACAAGTCCGAGATCATAAAAAAACATCTCGAGTCCGGACTCGAGTACTACAGCACTACTCTGTACTAATATGCCCGACTCTCGAAAGCAAACCGTAGGAACGGGCGATGACGAGGGAGAATCGAGACATGAAAGTAAGCGTCCTTCAGGTCGATTGCCATGAACCAATCTTGACATCTGATAGATGCCAGGATGCACTTCTGCATGAGCATCCTGAACGGCAGCTTGAGTAGGTGCCTGTTCAGGGTACGCAGATCTAGCAACCCCCTTTTTGGGGACGATGAAGTACAGGCTGTAAAACCCGTTGAACATCTCATCTAGAGGGACGAGCACGATCGCTTCCTCTCCAGAGGGGTGGCAACCTCGGCCCGAAGCACGGGAGCATCCTTGCCTCTGACTGAGGTTTGAGAGGATGCCCCGAAACTTGAGCGGGCGTCTGGGTAGTTGGACCGCGTAGCCGAGACGGATCGTATCCCGTAGTCACCGTGACGGTTTGGGAAGCTCTTGTCAGGCTCCCAGTGACCGAGACAGGGAGGCTAGGGGTACGTTCTGCTTCATCGACCTCCGGGGGGGGGGGTTCGATGGCTGGCAGTGCGGATCCCTCGCCCGTTGGGGGCTCCCCGGAGAAAAGATCGGCTCTGCTGTTTTACCTACCTGGCGATGATGTAGCACAACGATCCATCGATTGAGAGTGCTTAGGCTGATGATTATCCTCGACATTGGGTCTCGCCTCAACGTTGAGTTGCCGAACACCATCGTGTAGAGGGTGAGAGCGGCTGTGATAAACACCCAGAGAGAGAGAAAACTCTTAGAAGTGGGCTGTTGGGATGGGGCAGGAACCGTCCCGGATCGACCAACCAGCGATGGAATGGCTGGGGTCAGGCCCGAACTTATTCTCGATCTCCCTGGGGTCTTCCCATGAGGGCCACTTCGGCGTCCGCCACGGCTGCTGACGGGGTGGTGGTCTCCTCTTCGATGTCTTCTTCCAGGGGGCTGCCTGAGTTGGGGGCGCCGAAACCGGAAGGCGTCGAAGAGGACCAGGGCTGCTGGGAAGCCCACTCGGGACCTCGACGGCCAGAGGGTGGCCGAATCGCGGTGGGGGAGGATATGCTTGATATCCTCTGTCTGCTTCTTTACTGTCGAGAACTGCGGCTCGACTGTATCACCAAACAGCCCCCCCCTTGCGAGATGGGTGCATCGAGAAAGTGGACTTTCTCGGCATTTCTCATCTGTGCAAGGTTCAGCCAGAGGTGTCTCTCCTGGACCACAAGTGTGGACATCGCCCGACCCAGGGCCCGTGTGGTCACCTTGGGGAGAGAGGGGATAGCTTCGCCCGCAGCAGAGTAAGCTCTCAACACCTAAGATGCCAAAAAAACCTACATGCTTTGGACGGGAGTCTAGGTCGAGCCCCTGGGGGACATCGACGTATCCTCTAGCTGCCCCACCATCGAGGGAAGAAAGGGCGATGGAACTAGGTTGACGTGCATGCGCCGAAAGGGGGCGTTCCAGGTCGTACTAAGTTCCTCATGCACTTCCGGGAAACCATGGCACTGGGGGCGAGTGCGGCTTGGAGCCACTCTCAAAGCCGAGGTACCATGTATCTAGCCGCGAGCGTTGGTAGAGGCAGTGCGGTGCACTGCAACCCAATGCCGGCAGCCCGGGAAAGCATGGCTGACATTTCGTTGTCCGCTTCTTCCTGGGCTCGACCCCCCGAGGGAGGGAGCTCCAAGGAATCGTCGGAGTCAGATGCCAGTAAGTCACCCGCCGATGCTGCAACGGACATCTCATCATCACGCACCGTTTCCGAATATGTGGTTGAGGAACAAGACGGTGGGACCATCTCATGGGGAACGGTCAGACGAGTTAGACGAGGTGCGAACGGTCCGCGAGCCGGTGGCTGACGGATTAGCGCTCACAGTAATCCTCATATCACCCTCGCTGCTCGCCGTAGCCACTGCTGTCACGGAACGGGAAGCAGACGAGGTAGTGGCTGAGTCCTGTGGGAACACAGCCACCCGTGACGCAACGTCTGAATCGTCAACCGCCCGCAGTGCGGGCAGGACGTATCCACAAGGGCTGCCCCAGCGTACTGGAAGCAGACCTCGTGTCCGTCCCCCTCCTCGATGAGTGTGTTGCACCCACGAGAACAGCAGGATATGCCACGCTGGAGAAATTTGCTCTTCTGCAAACACTTCTGGAACTGCCGAGATGCCCAGGGGAAGTCGCTACAGGAAGGGACAGTCCGCTGCACCACGTCGTAAGATTCCAGCAGTAATTCGGCGTAGAGTTGAAGTCTCGAAGTTGATTAGTGTGAAGGCTCCGAAGCAGTGTTAATTTTGACAGCAAATTTTGATTTAGTTTTAGTCATAGTCTTTTGACGAAAATGCAATTTAGTTTTAGTCACATTTTAGGCAACCCCATCATTGTAGTTTCAGTCTAGTTTTAGTCGACGAAATATGAAAAACATTTTAGTCGAATAAATATACATTATATTTAGTCCACTAAAATCTAAATGGTTTAAATCATTTACTTGGTGTAATTAAATGTTCCATACAATGATTCAACTGTTTTGACATAATTTACTTCACCTTAGAATGAAATTAAACCAGGTCATTACCTTTATTTTTCAGAAAAGTTCAGTAACTAGATTTGCATTGTTGGAACACAGAATATTAGACCATGAACGACATGTTCCAGTTCATTCAATCCCATTTGACTCAAATGACTCGTTAAGTAGGGCGTATTCATTCAGTTCATTCAACCAATGAAACGACAGGGCTCACACTCAAAGGCTATTGGCTCATGGCATACCTCTTTGAAGAAAGAGCTGCACTGTCTTTGCTTGAGAAAGCAATGAATGAGAAATAGCTTTCAAAAAGACATATTATATAAATTGTATTACATTTCTTTAATCGTGCAAACATGTTACATACTTGTTTCGAATGTACAGTTTGACTCCATCACTTCTATAAACAGTAGAGGACAGCGCTGGTATCTTTTTGCTGACTTTATGTTGCATTTCACGTTATGCAGCAGCTCATGTTAAGTTAACATAGGCATATAAAAACGTTTGTGCTGCCTTCGTAATGTGTTTCGGGGTAACTAGCCTGCAGTCGCACTTCAAGTTTGCAGCGTTTTACCGGCGATCGTGAAGGAAAATAAGACGCTTTGTAAACCGCGTGGAGACACAGAATATACATATGTCTGTGCTTCCCCTTCTCCCAGAGACTTCTCTCCACCGTTTATTATGAGATAAGCACATGCGCGCAAACTGATGTCCGCCAGGTGGGACAAGAATATTTTCGTCTCGTTTTTATTAGTTGACGAAAATGTCAGTATATTTTTATTACAGTTTTCGTTATCATGCATTCATTTTTATTTAGTTATCGTCTAGTTTTCGTCAGTGAAAACATGTCGTTAACGAATACTTTTCGTCGTAGTTTTCATCAACGAAATTAACACTGCTCCGAATAAAAAAAGGTGAATGAATGCAGCACGCCGTCTCCCTTTTATACCCAGATATCCAGGGGCGGAGTCCGGCATGCATCTTTCATTCGCCAATTTCATTGGCCTTTTCTAAAGAAGTCGGAAGCGATAGGTTCTCTAGGACGAACCCCATCCGTCGGCTCGACACAACGTCAAGATCCCGACAGAAAGGGAACCACTTTGCTTCATTTTTATTTGCTTTTACTTTTGTGCTCTATGTTCATTTGTATGGAAACAATGACTCCTTTACTACTATAGGACAAAATTGTAGATATTTGTTCTCAAAATACACCAGACTGATGCATTTACCATATATCAATCAGATAGTGTTGTAATTTAATTCTCGCAATGATTTGTGCGATGTTTTGAATACGCTTAATAGACATTCTCTATAATATTGCTTTAAATGTATGTTTCTGTGTGTTGTGCACACTGTTCCCTTAAAAAAAATGGGTGCATGACGCCCCTGGGGTGGGGCATGCAGGTTGCTGTGCTGGGCCTGGGTCCTTGGCCAACATAGCATGAGGACAGCTGCCCCCTCCCAAAAAATGTTTAGGTGGAGCCTCCTCCACCTTGATGGATAAGTTTATGTTTGTAAAATGAGTCCATAACAAAAGAAATCAATCAGTATAAAATCTGGGAGGTTAGAGGTGTTTGCATGTCCAAAAAAACCTTAAAGATCGTGCATCATGCTATGTCATGCATTCTGACTTTTTTACACTGTTAAACGTGCTGGCTTCTCATGCTTAACATGGTCGGCTTGTTAATAAAAAACAAGTTGGATGTGGTATTTTTGTACTTGATACACTCCACCAGCACTCCAAATTGTTTCGGAAAGTTTTTTTTATAATTCTGGATCCCTGTGTCGTCAAAGGGATCCTATTCCTTTAATTGGCCATTCTCCCGGAATAGCACGGCATGGCGAAAAAAAGAGCCCCCCCTCGAGCCAACCGATGAGCGAGACCCACTTACCATCAAGATTATCTGCGCTGCGTCAATTTGGGCTGCGCTGCAGCTCATAATTCTTGTGATAGTGAAGTTTAGGTGTGTCTGTTTGTTCACGGCATGTACAAAACACGAACGGATTAATGTGATGATCTGTTGCTTGCGCGTGATGTAGTTCCATCCCACTCTCCCCACTAGTGATGGATGTTATATAAATGGAGGATATAACGCTGGATTTGGAGATCGTTTGAAACTGATAGATGGCGCGGTCCCAGTGCTAAAAGATGCCGGACATGAACTGCATGCGGTAAGTCAAACTAAGTCATACGTCTGGGTTTTGTTGGCAATTGGTGTGAACGTGCATAATGTACAAAACACGAAGGGATTAATGTGATGATCTGTTGCTTGCGCGTTATGTAGTTCCATCCCACTCTCCCCACTAGTCCCACCTCTAGCAGCTCGTGTTGTTCCGGTTATAATCGTACAGCTGTATCTCTCTTTTATAAATTTGATCAAACGAAATACTCTTTGCAGATACGACGTATGCAATACTATAGGCACTCAAGATTAATATGAGATTTGCAGAAATTGCCTGTGATATGCGATATCTTTAATGTGGTCCTCGAGGGTGAGAGATCCTTGGCAAAGGCGGACAAGGGCAACTGCTGGATCGATAGTGGTCGGCCTTTCTGTAACAAAAAGTAACCAGGCAGGAAGCGGATCCACGTGCAGAAAAAACCTTTAATGAAATAAAACAAGACAAAAAACAAACCAAGGTAATCCAAACATTGAACGATGCGTAAAACACAAAGACCGACACCAAACAAAGGAAACACTATGGTTTAAATACACTGGGGTAATAAAGGAAACAAGAAACACCTGGGGAAACTAATTAACAAGAAAAACTACAAAGGACTACAAACATGGCACGCAACAGGAAATAACATAAAAGTCTGAAATAACAGGGGAACACAGACTGGGATCGTGACAGGTACACACCGTGTGTTCGTTAGAAATGGTATACTGTGCTGTTTAAATAGAATATTCCTTCAATAATTATTAGCCTAATAGAAGAATCTTAAAACATTGATTTAATCCTACATATTGTGTGGAATTATGTATTTTAGTTGTTTTAATTAGATTAGATAAGCGATGGATAATAACACAGCATGGATGTAGTGAGGCCAAAAGTATCCAAGAAAAATATTTTAGGCTAACGTTCTGGGAACTTATTGTAAATTATTTCTGGGTTGAAGTGATAATTATCGAATTTCCGAGAGCATGTGAAGGCAGCATAAGCCCAGGCACCACTGTTCGGAACAATGGTAACCACAAAATTACAAACAGAATCTCTTCTAAATCTTACAGATAACTGAACAATAAACACTATCAAGACTTTCTTTCTATTGTAAAGCACATAAAATAGCACCCTTTTCACAAAAATTACTCTCCTAATGCTGTCGCATGCAAAGCATGCTGGGAACTCTGAATCCACTGTTCAGTTAGTGACATTAACAAAAATAATTAGTGTAGTCCCACCACAAAATAATTAAGTAAAGATCTTTTATACTATACAAGTTTAAGTGCGTTGAACATGAAAAAATAAAGTTAAATTCACTCAATAATTTGTGCATTTAGAATTACAAGATATTTTCCATAATTTTAACTCAAATTTTGTTTAAAAACAAGAACACAATTTTATTAGGTAAAGTTTACTCAATTAATTTAATGAAATCTACTACGGCACAACTGTATCAAAACAAAATTCCCACCAAGCAATATCCTAAATAATATTCTCTACGTTAAACATAATTATATTTTTAACTGTAATAGTTACTTTAAAAACCATAACATTTGTTAAACTTACTTTAAAGAATGAGCTAAAAGGCAGACTAAAAAAATCACCAAAAACAAACAAAAATGAGATTCTATTAAATGCTAAACAATGATTCTATGAAACAGGCAACAGGTAAACTGGATGTACTACATCGTGCAAATCTTTACCATAAAAATCTTATAATTAGTACCCTAATGGTAAAAAAAGATTTTATAATCCTTGTGACAAAGTTAAATTATCCCATAAATTTGTGTGCAACAGTGAGTCTAAACCACATACATAGATTTACTGCAAATCATCCCTCACTGTAACACACACTTTTCTTTCCGACTTCCATACTTCCTGCGCCTCATTTCCAGACCCCTCTCCAACCTTTCGTCTTCTTCAAGAGCCCTTGTTGGGGAAAGTAGAAAAAAAAGATAAAAGGCTAGATTATTACGTTTTTCAAGAAAGTGTGAGTGGTGAGCCTAATGCAAAAGTACTGTAGCTGCTACAATAAACAGTATAAATGGTAGGAATGGATGAAATGTCCTACATTAAAATGATGGCCTTCAAAAGTTTGTACACACTTGACTAAGCTGTATGTCTGCCTGTTTTTTTTTTGTCTTTTATTTTGTAAACATGTGTTTTGTATCTTGTTGTGGTTTGGTTCCGGTTTTCTGTTCTACTTTCATTCTTGTATCCCCACCCCTTATTGTGCCCTTCTTTATCTTGTTATAGCTGCAGTATTGTGTTTTCCCCTTCTGCATCGGTTGTTCTTGTTTTACAATGTCTCCTTGTTGGGTTTCCTTGTGGTTGAATTATTGAATGTTTATGCTGCAATTGGATCCTGCAATCGGACCCCTCCCCAGTAAGAGCAGTGGTGGATCTTATTAATGTCCATTATCTTTGGTAACTTATTCAAAACTGTTTTGAAAGCTTCCAAAGATTCACATCATAAGGTTGGCTGAGAATGACTAGAAATTAATTTTGAATAAAAACTTTTTTAATTTGAACATGAAAATCTTTATATAATTCCATTTGTCATTTTATAGTTAAGATAAAATGTTTGACTGATTGTGCCTATTTTGACATAAAAATAATGAATCTCACCCTCTTTCTTTGGCATCTATGTCATGCACTAGCTCATCTCTTCGATTGACTAAAGACACCAACTCTTGCAGTAACAGCTGCTCTCTAGTTTTATGAGCATGGGATTTCCTCCATTCTGTAGGTACAAAAAAGGAACAATTACAATGAATGGAAGACAGGAAAATTAAACCACACTGGTCCAGAAGCACTTCCTGTTTCAGTTTTATACTTTCTATTTTATCTTTCACACATATAACTAAAGTCTTAAAGTAGAAATGAAAGTCAAGTTAACATGATTTAATAAATGGGTTTCCAGTCTTATAAAAAAGATAGGATACATGTAATAATTTAGAAGAAAAACAATATGGACAACAATCTTATGGGTCAATTTTTCAAAATTGAGATTTTTACATAATCTGAAAGATGAATAAATAAGCTTTCTATTGATGTGTGAGTTGTTAGAATAGGACAATATCTGGCTCAGATACAACCGTTTAAAACTCAAGACTCTGAGAGTGCAAAAAAATCTAAATATTGAGAAAATTGCCTTTGAAGTTGTTAATCAGTGGCACTGTGGCAGGCCATCCACTCACAAAAATAAAGTTTTTATATATTTAAGGTAGGAAATTTACAAAATATCTTCATGGAACATGATCTTTGCTTAATATCCTAATGATTTTTGACATAAAAGAAAAATCGATAATTTTGACCCACACAATGTATTTTTGTCTTTTACTAAAAATGTTCCCCTGCTACTTAAGACTGGTTTTGTGATCCAGGGTCACATATGATTTGTCATAGTTCTTAAGGACACTGCTAGCTTGCAGTACTACAGCCTATGACGTCAGGATGTGCTCTCTGACCAAGTTCAGGCACAACAGTAGAGAGACAGTAAGAAACTGACAATAGAGAACAGATAGACAAAGATAAAGACATTGAATATTCATAAACCGGAAATCAATAGGGCATCAGAAATCAAATATTTACATTTATAAAACGAGTAAAAAAATTGAAAGTGAAATATTATTTTTCTGTTGTCTTTAAAAGAAGTTTACCAGAAGAATAGACATCTTTTAAATTAAAACATTTTATTATACATTTAAATGTATTACTGTAATTTAGGCATAACCAACAAAAATGTAGTTTTGTGAGTTCTGTGAGTTCCCTTTCTGTCGGTCTCTCGACGTTGTGTCGAACCGACAGATGGGGTTCACTCTTGAGAACCTGTCGCTTCCGACTATTTTAGAAAAGGCCAATGAAATTGGTGAATGAAATTTGCATGCCGGACTCCGCCCCCAGATATCCGGGTATAAAAGGGAGACGGCGTGCTGCATTCATTCACCTTTTGTTCTTCGGAGCCTTCACACTGTATCGACTCCGAGACTTCAAACTCTACGCCGAATTACTGCTGGAATCTTACGACGTGGTGCAGCGGACTGTCCCTTCCTGCAGCGACTTCCCCTGGGTGTCTTGGCAGTGCCAGAAGTGTTCGAGTTTTTTTTCTCTCTAAAAGAGCAAATTTCTCCAGCGTGGCATGTCTCGCTGTTCTCGTGGGTGCAAAACACTCATCGAGGAGGGGGACAGACACGATGTCTGCTTCCAGCACGCTGGGGCAGACGTTGTGGATACGTCCTGCCTGCACTGCGGGCGGTTGACGATTCAGACGTTGCGTTCATGGGTGGCTGTGTTCCCACGGGACTCAGCCACCACCTCGTCTGCTCCCCGTTCCATGACGGCAGGACTACGGCCCTGCTGTCCGCTATGGCAAGCAGCGAGGGTGATATGAGGATTACTGTGAGCGTTAATCCGTCAGCCACTGGCTCACGGACCGTTCGCACCTCGTCTCGCTCGTCTGACCGTTCCAGCCACCGTCTTGTTCCTCAACCACGTATTCAGAAATGGTGCGTGATGATGAGATGTCCCTTGCAGCATCGGAGGGTGACTTACTGGCATCTGACATCCCTCCCTCGGGGGGTCGAGCCCAGGAAGAAGCGGATGTCAAAATGTCAGCCATGTTTTCCCGGGCCGCCGTGAGCATTGGGCTGCAATCTCTCCCAGCGCACACGGCTGGATACATGGTGCCTCAGGTTTGAGCACGGCTCCAAGCCGCACCCGTGTTTACCGTGTTTACCAGTGCCGTGTTTACCGGAAGTGCATGAGGAACTTAGTAAGGCCTGGAATGCCCCCTTTTCGGCGCGACCACGTCAAACAAGTTCTGTCATCCTCTCTTCCCTCGAGGGTGAGGCAGCTAGAGGATACGTAGATCTCCCCCAGGTGGAGTGTGCCATCGCAGTGCACTAGTGCCTGCAGACGGCGGTCACCTGGGGGGGCTCGGCCTAGACTCCCGTCCGGGGCATGTGGGGTATCGGCATCTCTGGTGTCGAGAGCTTACATTGCTGCAGGCCAAGCTGCCTCCTCTCTCCACGCTATGGCTCTTGCCAAGCCAAGGCATTGAGAGAGCTCCACGAGGACAAGACCGACCCAGCGCTTATGCAGGAACTCTGTGCGCCACCGACCTCGCTCTATGGGCGACTAAGGTAACCGCGCGGGCCCTGGGTCGGGCGATGTCCTTGTGGTCCATGAGAAACACCTCTGGCCGAACCTTGCACAGGTGAGTGACGCCGAGAAGGTCCGCTTTCTCGATGCACCCATCTCGCAAGGGGGGGGGGCTGTTCGGTGATACTGTCGAGCAGCAGTTCTAGACAGTAAAGAAGCAGACAGATGCATATCCTCCCCTGCCGCGTCTCGGCCGCCCTCGGCCGTCGAGTCCCGTGCACCGTCTGCTTCCCAGCAGCCCTGGTCCTCTTCGACGCCCTCTGGCTCCGGCGCCCCCTCAGGCGGTCCCCCGGAAGAAGACGTCAAGGAGGAGATCACCACCCCTTCAGCAGCCGCGGCGAAAGCAGGAGCGGCCCTCATGGGAAGACCCCAGGAAGATCGAGAATACCATCGGGCCCGACCTCAGCCATTCCATTGCTGGGTGGTTGATCCAGGATGGTTCCTGCTCCAGTCCCAACAGCCCACTTCTCAAAGGGAGTTTCCTCTCTCTCTGGGTGTTTATCACAGCCGCTCTCACCCTCTACACGATGGTGGTCGGCAACTCGACGTTGCGTCACGGCGAGACCCAATGTCGAGGATAATCAGCAGCCCTCAGCACTCACAATCGACAGTGCGTTGTGCTACATTAACGCCAGTCAGGTAAGTCAGCAGGCCGATCTCCTCCCCTCGGGGAGAATGGTGTGCGGGTACTAAACTATCTCGACGACTGGCTCATCTTGGCACACTCACGAGATCTGTTGTGTACAAACAGGGACCTAGTGCTCCGGCACCTAGATCGATTGGGACCACAGGTCAACCGAGAAAAGAGCAAGCTCTCACCTGTGCAGAGCATCCTCTTTCTCGGAACTTTCTATTTCTATGGAACTCAACTCTGTCTCCATGGCAGCGCGACTAACTCAGAACGCACTCAGTCAGTGTTGAACTGTCTGATCAGCGGTCCCCCTAAAACAATTTCAGAGGCTCCTGGGCACATGGCATCCTCGGTGGGGGTGGTCCCTCTCGGGTTGATGCACATGCGACTGCTCCAACACTGGCTACAGAGTCGGGTTCCCTGGAGAGTGTGGTATACCGGCAGCAGGCGTATGGTCTTCACGCCTCTCTGCCGATGCACCCTAACCCCCTGGTCTTCAATGACCTTTTTTTGGCGGACAAGGGTCCCCCTAGGGCAGGTCTCAAGGCACGTCGTGGTGACGACAGATGCCTCCCTGCAGGGTTGGGGTGCCGTGTGCAACGGGCACGCAGTGTCGGGGTGGTGTACTTGCCCCCGCCTGCGTTGGCATACCAACTGCCTAGAGTTGTTGGCTGTGCTACTTGCACTGAAGAGGCTGCAGCCTCTCGTGCAGGGCAAGCACGTGCTGGTCCGGCGGACAGCACAACTGCCGTGGCGTATATCAATCGACAGGATGGCATTCGCTCACAGCAGTTAACACGACTCGCCCGACGCCTCCTCCTGTGGAGTCAGCAGGTGATCAGCTCCCTGCAAGCCACACATATCCCAGGCGACCTGAACCGACGTGCTCTCTCGTCAGTCGACGCCTCGCAGAGAGTGGCGAATCCATCCCTGCGCAGTCCGGCTCATATGGGAGCAGTTCGGCCAGGCGCAGGTGGACCTCTTGCCTCCCTGGACTCCTCCCATTGCTTGCTTTGGTACTCCCTGACCGAGGGTCCCCTTGGCATGGATGCCCTAGTGCACAGCTGGCCGCGGGGCAAGCGGATGTATGCCTTCCCCCCAGTGAGCCTCATTGCACAGGTCTTGTGCAAGGTCAGGGAAGAGGAGCATCAAGTGGTACCAGTTGCGCCCTATTGGACCAACCAGACTTGGTTCTCGGAGCTAATGCTCTTGACGACAACTCCCCCCTGGCCGATCCCCCTGACGAAGGACCTGCTTTCCCAGGGGAAGTGCACGTTATTGCATCCCAGGCAGACCCCTGGATCTTCCATGTCTGGACGGGATGAGGAGATCCTGAGTGGCCTACCCCCTGCGGTGGTTGAGACCATCACTCAGGCTAGGGCCCCGGCCACTAGGCAGCTATACGCCTATACTGTAATTGGCGCCTCTTCTCATCCTGGTGCTCTTCTCAAAAAGAAGACCCGCGGAGTTGCTCGATCGGGAAGGTGCTATCCTTTCCTCAAGAGACTGGAGAGTAACCTCTCCCCTTCCACACTGGAAGTGTATGTAGCCGCCACTGCCGCTCATCATGACCCAGTTGCTGGGAAGCCTCTGGGACAGCACGACCTGGTCATTAGGTTCCTAAGGGGCGCGAGAAGGCTACCGCCTCGTCCGCGCTCCGTACCCTCTTGCAACCTTGGTGGCAGGCCTCAAGATGCCCCCCCCCTTCGAGCCCCTCGGAGATTGTGCTCTTCCTCACCTCTCGATGAAGACGGATCTCCTGATGGCACTCACCTACGAGAGCGTAGGGGACCTACAAGCACCCTCCGTACCGACAGATTGCCTAGAACTCGGGCCCAAGGATTCCCGGCTACGTGCCCAAAGTTCCCACCACTCCCCCAAGAGACCAGGTGGTGAACTTGCAGGCGCTCCCCACTGGGGAGGAAAACCCAACCCCATCCGTGTTGTGTCCAGTACGCGCATTGCGCCTCTACTTGGACCGCACGCAGAGCTTCAGAAGCTCTGAGCAGCTCTTTGTCTGTTTAGGAGGTTAGCAGAAGGAGAGGGCTGTCTCCAAACAGAGACTGGCGCACTGGATCGTGGATGCCGTCGCTATGGCATACCGATCTCAAGATCGCCCCTGCCCGTTAGGAGTGAGGGCACACTCCACTCGGGTGTAGCCTCCTCGTGGGCACTGGCTCAGGGCGCCTCTCTGGCAGACATCTGCATAGCCGCCGGTTGGGTTATGCCCAACACCTTCGCGAGGTTCTACAATCTCCGTGTGGAACCGGTGTCAGCCCGTGTCTTGCAGGAGGTAAGAAACGGCGACCGGTAGGGCGTACGCCTGTGAAAGCGCCTTCCCCCCTTCCCTCTAGGTGGGTCAGTGCGCTAATTCCGCCTCCCTTCTTCCCCCCACTGTGTTAAAGCATAAGCATTCCAACCATCACTTAGCACCTTCTTGGGGGCCGGGCTGAGCAGAGCAGGCCTGCCCCCTTAGGCCGGGTAACAGTTGAGTTATCTACCACATAGCTCTAACCGGACCTATTTCTCCAGACGTGGTAACCCCCCCCACTGGGTGGTTTCCTCATGAGTGGTTCACACCTCTGCAACCCATGACCTCCCTAGGTGGACTTCCACCTCGCGGTTTACTCCTTCAGTCCGCATATTTTCCCACAAGTTCTCCCCTCATGGCGAGACCATGTTCGTGTCTCCGTCTCCGTGGTGGTCTCTGTAGTGTTTTTCCTCAGGGGGGATAATGCTTACCCAGTGGCCCTTACGGTGCCAGGCGGCTTCTCGCTGTTAGAGAATCAAGGCCTCCGCCCGTGGCGGCCGGTGGCAGGGGCTTCCCACCTTTTCTTCAAAAGCTCTGGGACCCCCCTACCTCTCCACTGGACGGTTACAATTTCGTGCTAGCACTCACGTCTGACTTGCCCAGGCCAGTCAGCATCGCTCCGCTAGAGATTGTGATGCGGCACAGCACCGTGGCATTTTCCATAGGAACCCCATCTGTCGGCTCGACACAACGTCAAGAGACCGACAGAAAGGGAATGTCTAGGTTACGGATGTAACCTCAGTTCCTTGATGGAGGGAACGAGACGTTGTGTCCTTCTTGCCACAACGCTGGCCGCCTGCCGCAGCGGTCGAGGGATGCTCTCAGGCTCCTCAGACCAAAGGTGAATGAATGTAGCAGGCCGTCTCCCTTTTATTCCCGGATATCCGGAGTCCGGCATGCAAATTTCATTCGCCAATTTCATTGGCCTTTTCTAAAATAGTCGGAAGCAATAGGTTCTCAAGAGCGAACCACATCTGTCGGCTCGACACAACGTCTCGTTCCCTCCATCAGGGAACTGAGGTTACATCCGTAACCAAGACGTTTTCCATTAATGACACCCTGGTATGAGTATAGGCTATTATTGCGCAAGACAACAGCAACTTAAAACTGAGCGCTGAAATGTGTTAGAAACAAGTTGTTGTTGACAATATATGCTAAAATATCGGAGGGCTTTGTTCTTTTCACTGCCGCTATCCAGAGATGAAGGACTTTGAAAACGTTTTTAAAAACTGACTTTGTTGTCTTACACAGCAAAACTGGCAATAGTGGCTATATTTCTGTCGTCTTATGCCATGTGGCTTTTCTGTTTCCTTGTAGTGGCTACTTGATCATTAAAAGAAGTCTGACTCTGTTGCAATGCAAAAAATATATTATGCAAAAAGGTACTTTTAATTTCTCCTTAAGGGCGTGAGACACACGCAATCTCTTGCTCTCACTTTCCCCATGTAAATCTCACCCCAAATAGTAAAATGTCTTTCTGACAGGATTGGGCTGCATTGTTCTGGTTAAGCCATTCTACACTTTCTTAACTGGACAGGTTTGAAACCACAAGGATCTATTCTGGTCGCATTTTCAAAGTCAATATAGTGGATGTCTGTTCAAAGCTGCCAATAACCTGCTAGTCAGCGTATGAGTGTTTCAAAAGCGATTTATTTCCTGATAATATTGATCAAGGATATGAAAAAAATCCATATTTTACATTTAGTCATTTAGCAGACGTTTTTATCCAAAGTGACTTACAGAGAGTTCAGGGAGCAATAAAACGATATGTCATAAAGGAGCAATAATACAATAGGTGCTAATACAAAGTTACTAGTTTCAACAAAAGCCAGAACAATACCTGTTGAGAGAAAGAGAGAGAGTTTTTTTTTCATTTGCCTGTCAAGTATTCACAGAAGTGATAGGTTTTAAGCAGCTTTTTGAATGTTGTGAGAGAAGTGGTTGACCGGACTGAGTTGGGAAGAATGTTCTACCAGGAAGGAGTTGTGAAGGAGAATGAGCGGGAAAGCGATTTACTGCCCTTTTGTGAAGGCAATACAAGACGCTGCTCATTTGCTGAACGCAGGGTTCTTGATGAGGTGTAGGAGGGTGTGAAAGTATGCTGGTGTAGATCCAGTGATAGTCCTGTAGGCAAGCATTAGTGACTTGAATCTGATACGGGCTTCAACCGGTAGCCAGTGGTGAAAGATGAAAAGGGGTGTCACATGAGCCCTTTTGGGCTCTTGGAAGGCTCATTAGTCATATGAAATTTGGATAAATAACGGACAATAATGTTTTTTTTAGCGTGAAAATAATTATAGGTTTTTAGTAGTCTAGTTTTAATGAAAAACCAGAAGAAGACCCCCAAGTTCATTATTTTAGACCTTATGGGAGGTCCGGGAGCAGCAGCAGATCATTGTGGTATGTTTATCAATTGAATCTATCTTAAAAACTTGGTTAAAAGGGTTATTTGCAAAAGTGTACAATCTTTTTTCTAAAGACCTCTATTTGTAGGTGTCACCTTATGAATTTGTTTTACTGTAGCAATATTTCATGAATATACAGTACAAGTTACTTTAATGCATTATTACATACTTCATAATAAACTAACTTTTCCAACCTTTATAAAAATTAACCATGGTTTAATTAATTTTCTCACAATTCCCTTGACCCTCCACCAAGATCATGCTGCACACATTGACTGCTTCATGTCCTCTACACCATCTTTCACTGTTTCTGATTTTATTTCTTAATCTTCCCCTATTGTCTGTTTTTAACTGTATCTCTATCGTAGTGTCTGATGAACTGTGATATCACAGGCTACTGCAAGATGGCAGCGCCATTTGTTTCAAAAACTATAACAAAACATAAAACACGTTTTCAGGGGCAGGCTTATGAAAACACTGAAATAGTGTAGTTTAAATGCTTGCCTTTCATGATCTCCTTTTGTTTCATATCTCCCCGTGTGCACCAATGGTCCAAAAGTCAGTGCGTCGCACTCTTCTGACACAAAACAATGTTGTTACGTATCCTCACACCTTTTTAAGTGGGTATACGGAAATCTTTGATCTTTTCTAGTGGGTATACTGCGTATACCTGCGTATCACGTAGACTACACCACTGCATGTGATTGTTTCTCTAACATATTTGTCTGAGCTCATGAGTCGTGAGCAGCTCTACAGATCTCTCCGCCGCAGCAGGCGCCTTTTCGGTCTAAAATCTATTGGTCTATTTTGCCTGGCAAAGGTTTGAATATGAATTCAAATTGTACTCAGTAAAGAATGCAATTTTAAAAGTAGCGAAGAAGAATTATTATCTTAATTTGTAACAAAGTACAAGTATAATTACAATCTGAAAAATATACTCATAAAAGTACAAGTATCCAAACAACTTCTTTATTACAGTAAAGTACAACTAATTTATTGAGTAGTTGTAATCCGTTACTTCCGCCCCTGATTTGTGTGATTTAAAGTTTAAAAAACTCAAACACTTGTCATAATGTACATTTTTGCAGCGGCTACTTTTACTCTCTGATAGAACAGCTGGTTAAAGATCCTGTTTCTTTAAGCCCCTCCTCCTAAAGTTCACAGTCTACTCCGATTGGTCAATTATTGAGCATGTGGCGGAAATCATATGCCCATGACCATAAACGGGTTTCAGCTCTTGTGGCTTCATACACAGATGTGCACAAGTGAAAATATTTTATAAATATAAACATATTATCAATAATAATAATACTACTAATAAAGCAAAAGTCCTGTTCAAACAATACCGACGTGATTGTATTGCTAAATCCAGATCAGTCCAAATGTGTCAGCCAGTTTTCGTGGGTCTCGTGCACCCACTGCCGCTTTGGTTTTTTTTAATTCAAACACAATCAAACTCTTTATGTTAAAATACTTCAGAGATGTTTTCTTCATCCCAATTACAAGCAATATAAACAGCATATATGGTCATAGTTGCCCTGTACCTTTGTTAGGTCACATTTACAAATTGAACTGCTATACGTTTTTTTGCGGGAACGGCAGGGGCAGAAACAGAAAACTCACACTTTCACATGGACACACATATTGGGTTTCCATGTTTTATGGGGACATTCCATCAGGGCCGGATTATCCAATGGGCATTATGGGCACAGGCCCAGGGGCCCATGCGTGCTTGGGGCCCAAGAAAGGGGGAGAAAATGTTTTCGCTATATTCATTCTGCCGTGTGCCTCTCTGGCCACACACATGCAAGTGCGCACACAAAACCGTGTTTCTAATGTACGCAAGTCTGTCTCTTGATTTAGTAACTTTTACAAGCCCTTTAGCAGCTTTTGTTCAGAAGCACAATGCGATAAATCAAGCGACTTTCCGATAAACTTTAGCTTTCAGTGGGAAAATGTCCCCCGCGAGCGCAAGGTCTCTCTTTCCCCGCGCAGGGATCGTCTCATTGAGCTGCAGGAAGAAGTAGCACATTCCACAGGTGACTCCTGAATGAAATGAGTACAAAACAGCGTTTCCAACAACCTGTCACTGTTATCGACTGTTTGAATGTGTAAACATGAACCCATTTCGTCTGTAAATATGCACATGGTTACCATGACAGAGGCTGTGTGAAAGAATATAGCCAAAATCGCCGCTTTTTATAGAAACTGAAAAGATGTAAATGAGAACGGATTTATTGTTGTGAATATAAGATATAGGTTAAGTTAGTATACCCTCACGGTTGTCTTTAAAATCTTAAAAAGGTAAGTTTTTTTTACATGTATTTGGTGTGTCTTCGCCAATAATGAATTTTATATTGATATAATGTTGATCAGGTCTAACTGCCTTAATTTACCGATTTTTAGCCTAAGTTATTAGAAAATCCAGAGTGCTTTTACATACATTGCAAAATGTTTACTTACACAGACTTGTAACAGTATAACTAATATTCGTTAATGCCGTTTACCATTACACGCTTACATAAGAACGTGAGTCGCGAAGTGCTTGTTACACAAATAAAGTTGAACAAATGGACAAATTACTCTTATAGTATAATCATTGACAAAGTCTGTGTCATGGCTCTGCTTCATTTAGTCATGTTTTTCTTGGTCTTGTAGGAGAGCCATGACAAAGTCTTTGGTTTGGTGTGGAGAGAAACATATTATTGTTCTTTTGACAATAATATACGTTCTCTCCAGTGTCTCGTCATTGGCCCCGCTCCTCTCGTTTCCTTGTTATCCTTCCCTGAGTGTTTGATTAACCACACCTGCCCCATGTCGTTATCCCTGGTTTGTCTTCCCTTTAAATACCCTCTTGTTTCTTTGTCTTGTGCTCGTGGATTGTACTGTACTTCGTTCCATGTGGTGGTTGTGCCTTGTCTGTATTCGCCAGTGTGTCGTCTTGGAATTACCCTCGTGTCCGTTCAAGTTTGTGAGTGTGTTCCTGTTCTGTTAGTTTATATACTTTGCCTTATTTAAGACGTTGTGTCGTGTTCTGTTTAGTTTGTTTTTCCCCACCGAGGGAAGTGTTTTGTTCCAGTTTGCACTCTAGTTCGTTCTTGTATTTACACCCCCTCGTGGGTTTTTGTTTTGTGTTTTTTGTAAATTAAATATCTTGTTTAACCCCTTCACCACTGCCTGCCTGCATTTGGGTTCTTCCTTGCACCATATCTTGACAGTCTGCCCTTTTATTCTTAGAAAAATGAATATGTTTATGTATGTGGGGGGGGGTCTACAAGACACTTGTGCCCAGGGGCCCCTGAATTCTTAATCCGGGCCTGCATTCCATAGATGCAATGGTTTTTATACTGTACAAACGGCATATCATATTCCCTACCCCTGAACCTAACAATCACATAAAACTTTCTGCTCTTTTAGATTTTCAAAAAGGTTAATTCTGTATGATTTATAAGCTTGTTTCCTCATGGGGACCAAAAAATGTCCACAAGGACAAGGATTTTGGATATTGCCATCTTTGTGGGGACATTTTGTCCAAATACCATAGGGTTTACCCTTCCGCACGCACGCACGCACGCACGCACGCACACACACACACACACACGCATACTAAAAGAGGCCCAGACATGAAGAACACACAATGAAGGTACACAGAACCTACAGTTTCCACCATTTTATAAGCCCAGTGGACCCGAACATCCTGTATGTATGTATAAATGTGTAGGGGGTGTACAGTGTGTGTTCATTAAAAATTTGTCCAGATATATATTCTTCACAGAAAATAAGCCAAGGCCAGTGAGTCTGAATGTCAGAAAAAAGGTATTTTTATATAAAATGAAAGCGGGTCCCACAGACCCGAACACCATACAAGGGTTAAGGAAGAATTCGCCCTGATAGCGGATAGACTTGGAGTGCTGGAAGAGGATGTTGGCTTGATAAAAAATAATTTTGACAACATGCAGAAAGCTCTCCGTCACGCAAAAAAAGACACCGCAGAGGTTAAGCTGGCAGTCGACTCCCTTCGAGAAAAGTTGGCGAGGATCGAAGACAAAAGCGACCAGTCCAATATCCGTTTAGTGGGGCTGAAAGAGGGTATAGACGGTGATGACCCTCATTAACCCTCTAAGCGCCAAAGTCGCAGAATTGCGACAAGACGTCATACTTCATAAAATAGACTGTAGATCCTAATATGGTGTTTCATGGACTATGCTCCATTCAGCTTAAACACTCCCAAGAAACTCCAGGACACGGATGATTCACTTCCATAAAGTTTACTGGGCATATTGTGAAACTGCAATACAATACAAATGGGATATACATTGATATTAAATCCAAATCCAAATAACAGAAAACAGCACGGATTGTCTACACAGTGGTGATCTATATGATAAACACAATCCAGCTAGTAAACAATCGGCAGTAATAAACATGAAGCGAACTTAGCCACCCACGGATGGCTGGGAGAACTCGCACGCTGCTGCGACTGACTATCGCATAGCGATCAACTTCCGCATACATGACGTGCGCAGGTACTACGTCACTAATAGTTACGAGGACAATAGATCACGCTGTACTGCTGGAACAAAATAAAATACCCTTTCTTTTCTGAAGCGGCACAACACTCCCCGCTTGGGGTCCTTAAAGAGCCCACATTAATTAACGGAATCAGTCTTTGGAGAAAAAAGCAAAACCACTTCTGTAACAGGCCTAGAAAAGGTCTTTCTGGTTCCATCCTTGACAATTTCCACTTGAACTTTCCGAACCAATCCATCTTCTCCAGGAAAGGTTTTTGTGATGATGCCTTTAGGCCATTGATTTCTCTTAGCTTGATTGTCTTTCAAGAGAACCACGTCTCCGTCCTGGAGATTTGGCCTCTTTCCTTGCCACTTGTGCCGAAGCTGTAATGTTTTGAGGTATTCATGCTTCCACCTGTTCCAAAACATGTCTGCTAGGCTCTGGACTCGCTTCCACTCCTCCCTGATGAGATGCGCCTCCTCAAAGCTTCCTGACGGAGGGGGAGGTGCAGAACCTGTCTTGAGGGTAAGAAGCATCGCTGGAGTGAGGATTAGAAGCGAATCCGGATCTGATGACACTGGAATGAGTGGTCTAGCATTCATGATTGCAGTTACTTCGGCCATGAAAGTGGTCAAGACTTCATGTGAAAGATGAGACCTTTTCTCCTCAAGCAACATGCAATCCAAAATACTGCGGGCAATGCCAATCATACGTTCCCACGCACCACCCATATGAGATGCGTGGGGCGGGTTGAATACCCAGGTGCAGCTCTGAGTGTCCAAATACTCCTCCACTCTTTTGAAACCTGGATTCGACTGGTCCATCTCTAGTTCACGAGAAGCGCCGATGAAGTTAGTTCCGCAGTCGGAACGGATCTGCTTTGCGGGGCCCCTGATTGCAAAGAACCTCCTCAAGGCGTTGATAAAACTGCTGGTACTCATGGTTTCAATCACCTCGATGTGGACCGCCCTCGAACACATACAAGAGAACATCACAGCCCATCGTTTAGAGTTGAAGACTCCTCCTCTTGTACGGCGTGAGACAATTTCCCAGGGTCCAAAAACGTCTACACCTACATAGGTGAAAGGAGGTGCTACTTGTAGCCGTTCTGCTGGCAGAGCTGCCATCTGTTGATGTTCCATTTTTCCCCTCAGTCTTCTACAAGTGACGCATCTGTGAAGCAAACTGCTGATGCAGCGTTTAGCTCCCACCAGCCAGAATCCTGCCGCTCGAATGGCACCTTCGGTAAGATGTCTTCCTTGGTGTTTCACTGCTTTGTGATAGTGAGACACAAGCAGGGTAGCTAGATGATGCCGGCCAGGAACGATGATGGGATGAACCTCGTTCATACTCAGATCTGACTGCTCAATACGACCTCCTACTCTAAGAAGTTGATTTCGGTCCATGATGGGGTGCAGTTTCCAAAGACTGCTGCTTGGTGGAATGTTGGATCCTGAGTTGATACACTTAAGTTCCTTCGAATAACACTCGTTCTGGACGCTCTTCACAATACACGCTTTGGCTTTCAACAACTCTTCCTCTGTAGGTCGACAGACATGCCACCCTTGACATTCACCCTGGGTAGAGTGGGCGAAAGAACGAGCCACGTGGATGAGGTGAGCTATGGCTGTAAGGAGAGTGCTGAACTGGAAGAAGCGTTCGAAGCGTTGTGGATGTATCACATCTCTGGTAACATGAGTGAAACTTGCCACCACTTGGGGACGCACTTCAGAGTCGGCGTGAGGGTCGATAAGGTCGTAAGCCTCTTGAAGCTCGGGCGAATGCAAGGATACATCATGAAGAAAGGTTGGCCCTTTGAGCCACGTTGTGCTGCTAAGCAAGTCTGAAGTCACGGTTCTTGACCCAACGTCGGCTGGGTTGAGGTGCGTTGGGACGTACTTCCACAGCCCAGGACAAGTTGATTGATGGATTCTTTGGATCCTGTTGTGTACATAGACATAGAATCTCCTTGACTGGTTCTGGATGTATCCCAATACGACCTTGCTATCTGTGTAGTAGGTGATGTTGTCGAACGTTGTGTCCATCTCCGAAACTACTATCTCGGCGATCTCGATGGCTAGTACAGCTTCACAAAGCTCAAGTCTTGGAATAGTTAAATCAGGCTGAGGCGTTAACTTCGCCTTCCTAAAAACAAAGCCAACGTCAGTCTGTTCTTGGTGGCTTGTCACCTTGATATAGGCTACGGCTGCTATTGCTTTGACCGATGCATCTGCGAAGATACAAAGTTCTCTTCTTAGAGCGCCTGCGGTGGAGAATGACGTATAAGGGCGTGGTATCTGGAGTCCCTCCAGATCTCGGAGTGACCGTTTCCATCTAGTCCATTCAGTCTCCATTTCTTTAGGAAGAGGTTTATCCCAATCCTCTGCTTGCTTAGTCAGTTCTCTGAGTATGAGTCTTCCGTGAACCGTGATGGGTGCAAGGAATCCTAGAGGATCGTAGAGGCTGTTCACGGTCGAAAGCACTCCTCTTCGAGTGAATGGCTTCTTGTCATCTTCAATTCGAAACATGAATATATCTGTGCGCATGTTCCAGAACAATCCGAGGCTACGTTGTATTGGCAGATCATCAACGGAGAGATCCAGGCTGTTGATGTCCTTGGAGCGATCTTCAAATGGAAACGCTTCGATGATTGCCGGTCGATTTGAGGCAATTTTGTGTAGCCTGAGGTTAGAAGCTGCAAGCATCTTCTGTGCTCGCCTTAGGACGCTGATGGCCTCTTCCTCTGTGCTGAAGGACTTCAAAGCGTCGTCAACATAGAACTCGTGATCGATGAATCTCCTTGCATCACTACCACAGTCGGCTTCTGCTTCCTTAGCTGCCCGTCGCAGACCATACACTGCAACGGCAGGCGAGGGACTATTCCCAAAAAGGTGAACTCGCATTCTGTAGTCCACGATGTCGGAGGTAGGGTCATTGTTCCTGTACCACAGGAAGCGGAGAAAATCGCGGTGGTCCTCCTTGACAAGGAAGCAGTGGAACATGCATTCGATGTCTGCAGTGATCGCCACCTGTTCCTTCTTAAACCTAATAAGAACGCCCAGCAGGTTATTATTAAGGTCGGGACCAGTGAGCAAGATATCGTTGAGCGACACTCCTTCATATGATGACATATGCTGTCGAAGACCACACGGTTCCTATCTGGTTTCCTAGGATGATACACACCGAACAGGGGTAGGTACCAACACTCTTGTCCAGGTTGTACTGGCGGGGCGACTTCAGCGTGTGCCTTCTTGAACATATTCTCCATAAACTCTAGGAAATCGGCTTTCATCTGTGGTCGTTTTTCCAATGAGCGCTGCAGCGAGGCAAGACGGTCGAAAGACCTGATTCCTGTTGTTAGGCAGCCGCCGTCTCGGCGACCGAAAAGGTAAAGGTGCAACCCAACTTTTGGAACTGTCCTGATAGCACTCGGCTTCCATTATCTTCAGAAACTCTAGATCCTCCATGGATGGAGCGAGTCTATGGTCATCGGGAGAACCAGCGAAGACAGTCTGCCCTAAGCAGTCCTCACTGAGCGTCATTGAACCATGGATAGAGGTTGGTGCTGAATGATGCTGTGGTCTAGATGCTTGATCAAATACCTCTTTCACTCTGATGTGGTTGTTGCATGGTTGAAGATAACTCGTACGACCGTTCTCTAAGATGGCTGTTTTGTAGCTTCTCACCTCTTGTGTTCTATGAGCACCTGCGAGGCATACATCGCCGACGACGACCCATCCTAGATCAAGCCTTTGTGCAAACGGTGCGTCTCCTGGGCCGCTTATCTGTTCTCGGACCTTGTGTACTTGTAAGATGTCTCTGCCCAGTAAGAGAAGAATTTTGGCGTCCGGATCTAAAGGCGGAATCTTGTCAGCGATGCGCTTCAGGTGGGCATGATGGTAGGCTGCTCCCGGTGTAGGAATCTCGTTGCGAACGTTAGGGATTTGGTTGCACTCTAGGAGTGTAGGCAGATGAATGCCTATTTTCTTGTCCACCGACTCTACAGTGTAACCTCTGGCTCTCCTCCCCGCCGTCTCTGAACGACCCGCACAGGTCTTGAGGGTATATGAGTAGGAACTTCCAGAGATCTTAAAAATCTCAAAGAACTCTGATCGCGCCAGGGAGCGATTGCTCTGTTCGTCTAGTATGGCGTACATTCTTTTGGACTCCTTCCTGCAGCCGTTGGGGAACACCCTGACGAGGCAGATCTTAGCACAGGTTCTGGCACTCAATCCTTCACCACATACTTGAGTGCACGTCGATTTGACCTCCCGGATTTCTGCTTTGTCCTCCTCCCCACAATCCTCTGAAGTGGAAGGGGACGACTTAGACTTCCAGGTAGGTGGGTAGGGGTGAAGTGCTGTCATATGAGCCGCACTCCCACACTCTGTACATTTTATCTCAGCGGTGCAATTCTTTGCGAGATGGTCTGTGGAGGAGCAACAGCGAAAGCAGATGTAATGCTCTTTCAAAATCCGTTTGCGATCGTTTATGCTCTTCTCACGAAAGCCTCTGCATTTCTTCAAAGAGTGAGGCTTTCTATGCAGAGGGCAGTGTTTGTTGGGATCGATACGTTCCATACTTTCTCCATACTCAGGCTTAGCAGTTCCTGCTCTAGCTTGCGCTGCTTCGGCCTTTGCCTTTGCCATGGCGACAGCCATACTAATCTTCGAGCTGGACGATGTACCAGATGAACGACTGCTTCTTGAACGCACAGTCTCCGACTGTATATCTTCTTTCCCTTTCCCACTGTTGCTTCGTTGTGACATTGTAACTCACTGCGTTGTCGATAACAGGAGAAGAAACTATTGCGTAGCTGACAGGGCGCTGTAACGTTAGCCACTTATCTCTTGATATTGAATTGCTCTGTAGGATGGCGATCCGTGTGACCCTCGTTTGCTGTGTCGACGTCTTTTCACTTTCATGGACTATGCTCCATTCAGCTTAAACACTCCCAAGAAACTCCAGGACACGGATGATTCACTTCCATAAAGTTTACTGGGCATATTGTGAAACTGCAATACAATACAAATGGGATATACATTGATATTAAATCCAAATACAAGTAACAGAAAACAGCACGGATTGTCTACACAGTGGTGATCTATATGATAAACACAATCCAGCTAGTAAACAATCGGCAGTAATAAACATGAAGCTAACTTAGCCACCCACTCTACCGTGATGAAAATAGACACTATCCTAATATGTTATACTATACACTGCGTTCCAAATTATTATGCAAATTGGATTTAAGTGTCGTAAACATTTAATTTTATATTGTTCAATTAAACTTATGGATGGTATTGTGTCTCAGTGCTCTTTGGATCACTGAAATCAATCTCAGACACCTGTGATAAGTAGTTTGCCAGGTGAGCCCAATTAAAGGAAAACTACTTAAGAAGGACGTTCCACATTATTAAGCAGGCCACAGGTTTCAAGCAATATGGGAAAGAAAAAGGATCTGTCTGCTGCCGAAAAGCGTCAAATAGTGCAATGTCTTGGACAAGGTATGAAAACATTAGATATTTCACGAAAACTTAAGCGAGATCATCGTACTGTGAAGAGATTTGTGGCTGATTCAGAGCACAGAAGGGTTCGTGCAGATAAAGGCAGAATGAGGAAGGTTTCTTCCAGACAAATTCATCGGATTAAGAGAGCAGCTGCAAAAATGCCATTGCAAAGCAGCAAACAGGTATTTGAAGCTGCTGGTGCCTCGGGAGTCCCGAAAACCTCAAGGTGTAGGATCCTCCAGATGCTTGCAGTTGTGCATAAACCTACTATTCGGCCACCCCTAACCAATGCTCACAAGCAGAAACGGTTGCAGTGGGCCCACACATACATGAAGACTAATTTTCAAACAGTCTTGTTTACTGATGAGTGCCGTGCAACCCTGGATGGTCCAGATGGATGGAGTAGTGGATGGTTGGTGGATGGCCACCATGTCCCAACAAGGCTGCGACGTCAGCAAGGAGGTGGCGGAGTCATGTTTTGGGCTGGAATCATGGGGAGACAGCTGGTGGGCCCCTTTAGGGTCCCTGAAGGTGTGAAAATGAACTCTGCAAGGTATGTAGAGTTTCTGACTGAGCACTTTCTTCCATGGTACAAAAAGAAGAACCATGCCTTCCGTAGCAAAATCATCTTCATGCATGACAATGCACCATCTCATGCTGCAAAGAATACCTCTGTGTCATTGGCTGCTATGGGCATAAAAGGAGAGAAACTCATGGTGTGGCCACCATCCTCCCCTGACCTCAACCCTATTGAGAACCTTTGGAGCATCCTCAAGCGAAAGATCTATGATGGTGGGAGGCAGTTAGCATCAAAACAGCAGCTCTGGGAGGCTATTCTGACATCCTGCAAAGAAATTCAATCAGAAACTATCCAAAAACTCACAAGTTCAATGGATGCAAGAATTGTGAAGGTGATATCAAAGAAGGGGTCCTATGTTAACATGTAACTTGCCCTGTTAGGATGTTTTTGATTGAAATAGCTTTTGATTTCAGTAAATATGACCTCCTAATGCTGCAAATTCAACAAATGACCATTTTCAGTTTTTTACAACCTATGAAATGTTTTCAAACTCTGTTGTGCATAATAATTTGGAACAGTGCATTTTGAGTTTTTCATTTTTTAAATAAATACTGTTGTCAGTGGGAGGTTTGTTCAATAAAATTCCAAATGTACCCTAACTGTTGATTACTTGAAAATTATACTGACTGTCATTTGCATCGACAAATTAGGAAAACCAGAGAAAGATATCATTTGCATAATAATTTGGAACGCAGTGTATATATATATATATATATAATACACGATAAGAAATACTCACAGACGTTGCTTCAACAAAAAAGGGAAGAGGAAAAAGCAAACGCTCGAGAAAACGGATGGCTGGGAGAACTCGCACGCTGCTGCGACTGACTATCGCATAGCGATCGACTTCCGCATACGTGACGTGCGCAGGTACTATGTCACTAATAGTTACGAGGACAACAGATCACGCTGTACTGCTGGAACAAAATAAAATACCGTTTCTTTTCTGAAGCGGCACAACATGGTGTAATATCTCATTTGTATTCCATACCACTAGATGGCAGACATGTAGTACTTCGATTCTAGACCAAAATGACGTCATGTTCCCATTCAAAGTGTTCGAGCAAATAGCAGAGCAAGTGAGCTATCGTGTCATTGAAGCGAAGCAGTTCAGTTCAGAGCGTCAGAGTAAATTGTGAGATTTGTGAGAGAAAATAGCCAAATTGCTAATATAAGGTTGTACCGCGAGGGTGTGTTGCGAATCTTATTCGCCGATTCTGACTCTGAAGGGGAATATTTGCCTTTTGGAAATCACAATCGGTCGTCTAATCACAGCGCGTCTCCCGGTACAGCTGTGCAGCGCAATGGTGCCGCCGTGCAAGGGCAGAATGTTCACGAAGCACAAACGAGCGATCATTTCAACCCTTTGCCTAACGGAAATGGGGGTGGCAGGGGTGAACGTGGTCGTAGTGTCCATAAGAGAGCTGTTGCTAGAGGTAGAGGCAGCTGATAGGGCAGATAACTGATTGGGCATGCATTTTACTATGGCACAGTAATATAGTAATAATTTTACTATAGTTACTAATAGTTCCCTTTCTGTCGGTCTCTCGACGTTGTGTCGAACTGACAGATGGGGTTCGTCCTTGAGAACCAATCGCTTCCAACTACTTAGAAAAGGCCAATGAAAATTGGTGAATGAAATTTGCATGCCGGACTATCCGGGTATAAAAGGGAGATGGCGTGCTTCATTCATTCACCTTTTGTTCTTCGGAGCCTTCGCTGATCAACTCTTGCTACTACTTAGCAACTACAGACTGCCGGTTCTACGACGTGGTGCAGCGGACTGTCCCTTCCTGCAGTGACTTCCCCTGGGCGTGTCGGCAATTCCAGAGGTGTTCGAGCAGACGGTGTGCATTCTAAAAGAGCTAGATTCTCCAGCGTGGCATGTCCCGCTGTTCTCGTGGGTGCGGTGTCCTCATCGAGGAGGGGGACGGACACGATGTCTGCCTCAAGTGTTTGGGTCTCCAGCACGCTGAGGCAGCCTTCGTTGACTCATCTTGTCTGCACTGGGGGCAGATGGTCATTGAGACGTTGCGATCACGGGTGGCTGTCTTCTCCCGAGAACCAGCCACCACCTCGCATGCTTCCCGGGCCGTGACGAGAATAGCTAAGGCCATACCGTCCGCCAAGGCGAGCGGCGAGGGTGATATGGGGGCCACTGTGAGCGTAAATCCGTCAGCCAAGCACTTGCGAACCGCTCGCACCCCCGTCTCGCTCGCCTCACCGTTCTTTAGCAGACGGTACCACACCTTCTGCATCCTCATTCACGCATTCGGACACGATGCGTGAGGAAGATGAGATGTCTATCGCAGCATCGGAGAGCGATTTGCTGGCATCTGATCCCGACGATTCCATGCAGCTCCCTCCCAAGGGGGGTCGAGCTCAGGAAGAGGGGGATTTCGAGATGTCGGCCATGCTTTCCCGGGCCGCCGTGAGCATTGGATTAGAGTGCACTCCGGCCCCTCAGCGCTCGCGGCTGGATACATGGTTCTTGGGCTCTGAGCGCGACTCCAAGCCGTGGCCAACCCAGGTTCCGTTCTTCCCGGAGGTGCATGAGGAACTGACTAAGACGTGGAACGCCCCTTTTTCGGCTCGTACACATCAAACCAGTTCCAGCGCTCTTTCTTCCCTCGATGGTGGGGCAGCTAGGGGTTACGTCGACGTGCCCCAGGTGGAACGTGCAGTCGCGGTGCACCTGTGCCCGCAGGTGGCGTCCACCTGGAGAGGTCGACCGAAACTCCCATCCAAACTCGGCATCACTGATGTCGAAGGCCTCCGCTGCCGCGGGCCAAGATACCTCCTCTCTCCACGCCATGGCCATCCTGCACGTCCACCAGGCCAAGGCATTGAAAGAGATCCACGAGGGTAAGACCGACCCAGGGTTAACGCAGGAACTCCACACCGCCACCGACCTCGCCCTACGGGCGACCAAGGTGACTGCGCGGGCCCTGGGTCGGGCGATGTCCACTCTGGTGGTCCAGGAGAGGCATCTCTGGCTTAACCTTGCGCATATGAGCGACACCGAGAAAGTCCGCTTTCTCGACTCGCCCGTTGCGCAGGGTGGGCTGTTTGGTGACACTGTTGAGGACTTCGCTCAGCAGTTCTCGGCAGTGAAGAAGCAGACGGAGGCGATCAGCCACATCCTTCCCCGCCGTGACTCGGCCGCCCACAGGCCTTCGAGATCCCGTGTGGCATCTGCTCCCCAGCAGCCCCGGCCCTCTTCGAAACCAGCTCCAGCTCCCAGCGCTCCCGACCCAGGCGGCACCCCGGAAGAGGACGTCGAAGAGGAGACCGCCACCCCGTCAGCAACCTTCTAGGAAGAAGCGACCCTGATGGGAAGACCCCAGGGAGGTTGACACCATCGGGCCCGACCCCAGCCATGCCATCGCTGGTCGGTCGATCGGAGACGGGGTTCCTGCCCCGTTCCAACACCCTTCGGGGCCTAGCACCCACTTTCTCACAAAAAGAGTTTCCAATCTCCCTGGGTGTTTCTCACAGCTGCTCTCACCCTCTGTCAGACAGTGTTCGGCAACTCGACGTTGCGTCTTGGCGAGGCGCAACATCGAATGTACATTGCAGCCCTCAGCACTCTCAAATCAACGGTGCGTGGAGCTACATCGCAAAGCAGGCAAACCAGCAGAGCCAGTCTTCTACCCGGGGGTCCGCCCCCGGCGAGAGACACGCACTGCCAGCCATCGAACCACCCCCCGGAGGGGCGATGAAGCAGATTGTACCCTTAGTCCCCCTGTCACGGTCCCTGGGAGCTTGGCTCGAGCTTCCCATACCGTCACGGTGGCTGAGGGAAACAATCCGTCTCGGCTATGCGATCCAATTCGCCAGAAACCCGCCCAAGTTTCGGGGCATCCTCTCTACCTCAGTCAGAGGTAGCGGATACTACGGGCCGAGGTTGCCACCCTTCTACAGTGTCCTCCCCTTCAGTCTGTCCCTGTCTCCACGAGTCTTTACGAAGGTTGTGGAAGCCGCCCTCCTTCCCCGTGGGAAGGAGGTGTGCGGGTACTAACTATCTCGAAGACTGGCTCGTTTTGGCACACTCTCGAGATCTGTTGTGTACACACAGGGACCTGGTTCTCCGGCACCTAGATCGGTGGGGCTACAGGTCAACTGAGAAAAGGCCAAGCTCTCCCCAGTGCAGAGCATCCTCTTTCTCGGTATGGAACTCGACTCTGTCCTCACGAGCGGCCCCGCAACGAGGAAGCCCGCACCCTCGCGGGCTCCCAGAGGCGCACGACTGATTAGCGCGCCCGATCAGTGTTGAACTGCCTGAAGCTCAGACAGTCAGCGGTCCCCCTGTAACAAGAGGCTCCTGGGATACATGGCATCCTCGGCGGGGGGTCCCCCTCGGGTCGATGCACATACTACCTCTCCAACACTGGTTGCAGAGTCAATTTCCTTGGAGAGCTTGGCACACCGGCAGCAGGCGTATGGTCACACGCTTTTCTGCCGACACACCCTAACCCCCTGGTCTCCATGACCTTCTTGCGGACAGGGGTCCCCTTTGGGATGCCTCCCTGCTAGGTTGGGGTGCCATGTGCAACGTGCAAGCAGTGTCGGGTGGGTGGACGTGCCCCCGCCTGCGTTGGCATTTCAACTGCCTAGAGTTGTTGGTTGTGCTTCTTGCATTGAGGAGGCTACTACCTCTCGTGCAGGGAAGCACGTGCTGGTCCGGTCGGACAGCACAGCTGCTGTGGCGTATTCTTTCACTCACAGCAGCTAACATGACTCGCCCGACGCCTCCTCCTCTGGAGTCAGCAGGTGATCAGCTCCCTGCGAGCCACACACATCCCAGGCGTCCTTAACCAGACAGCCGATGCGCTCTCTCGTCAGTTGACGCCTCGCGGAGAGTGGCGACTCCCTCCCCGCGCAGCCGGCTCATTTGGGGCAATTTGGCCAGGCACAGGTGGTCCTGTTGCCTCCTCGGACTCCACCCATTGTCCGCTTTGGTACTCCCTGTCCGAGGTACCCTCGGCACGGATGCCCTTGCGCACATCTGGCTGCAGGACAAGCGGAAGTACGCTTCCCCCCAGTGAGCCTCATTGCACAGGGCCTGTGCAAGGCCAGGGAAGAGGAGCATCAAGTGGTACTAGTTACACCCCTTTGGCCTAACCAGGACTTGGTTCTCGGAGCTGAGGCTCTGACAACAACTCCCCCCTGGCCGCTACCCCTGGCGGACAGCTTCCCCAGGGGAAGGGGCACGTTACGGCATCCCAGGCAAAACCTGGTCTCCATGTCTGGACGGGACAAGGAGATCCTGAGTGACCCACCCCCGGTCCGGTTGGGACATCACTCAGGCTAGGGCTTCGGCCACTGGGCGGCTATACGCCCATAGGTGGCACCTCTTCTCGTCCTGGTCCTCAAGAGAGATGGGGGAGTAACCACTCCCCCTCTACACTGGGAATGTATGTAGCCGCTACGGCCGCTCATCATGACCCAAGTGCTGGGTTGCCTCTGGGACAGCACGACCTGGTCATTAGGTTCCTAAGGGGTGCGAGAGGGTGACCACCTTAACCGCGCTCCCTACCCTCTTGCGACCTAGGTGGCGGGCCTCAAGAGGCCCCGCCCCCTTCGAGCCTCTCGGGGTTGCCGCTCTTTCTCAGTCTTGATAAAGACGGCTTACCGCAGGGCGCTCACCTCCAAGAGGGTAGGGGATCTACAAGCACCCTCCGTGTCCACAGATTGCCTAGAACTTGGGGCCGGGATTCTCACGTTATCTTGAGACCCCGCCCCGGCTACGTGCCCAAGGTTCCCACCACTCTCCCGAGAGACCAGGTGGTGAACCTGCAGGCGCTCCCCACCGGGGAGGAAGACCCAACCTATCCATGCTGTGTCCAGTACGCGCATGGCGCCTCTACTTGGACCGCACGCAGAGCCCAGAAGCTCTGAGCAGCTCTTTGTCTGTTTCAGAGGTCAGCAGGAGGGCTGTCTCCAAACAGAGGCTGGCGCACTGGATCGTGGATGCCCTCGTTAGGTCGCCCGCATCCTGGCAAGGTGTGGGACCGGCAGCCGGTAGGGCGTATGCCTGCGGAAGCCCTTCCCCCTCCCCAGGGAGCAGTGGCGATCCCGCCTCACTTCTTTCCCCTTGGGTAAAGAATAGGCATTCTATCCATCACTAAGCACCCTTCCAGGGGACAGGCTGGGCAGAGCAGCCCTGCCCCCTTAAGCCGGGGAACAGTTGAGTTATATCCCACATAGCTCTAACCGGACCTAGTGCTCCAGACGTGGTAACACCCCCTCCGTGGGCTGTTCCGTCTGATGTATCCTCATGAATGGTTCCCACCTTGGCAACCCATGACCTCCCCAGGTGGACTCCCACCTTGCGGTTAACTCCTGCCGTCCGCACATTCCTCCCATAAGTTCTCCCCTGATGGTGAGTCCATGTGGTGTCTCCACTAATTCCTCCCTACGGTAGGTAGTGGCCTCTGCAGCGTTTTTCCCCCAGGGGGAATAATGCTTACCCAGTGGCCCGTATGGTGCTGGGCGGCTTCTCGCCATTTAGAGAATTAGGCCTCCGCCCGTGACGACCGGCGTTAGGGGGCTTCCCAACTTTTTGTGGAAAGCTCTGGGTCCCCCTTCCTCTCCACTGGAGGGTCATAATTTCGCGTTAGCATCTTCGTCTGACTCGCCCAGGCCAGTCAACGTCACTCCGCAGAGATTGTGACGCGGCTCAGTGCTGTGGCGTTTTCCATAGGAACCCCATTCTGTCGGTTCGACACAACGTCGAGAGACCGACAGAAAGGGAACGTCTTGGTTACGGATGTAACCTCAGTTCCCTGATGGAGGGAACGAGACGTTGTGTCCCTCATGCCACAACACTGGCCGCCCACCCCAGCGGTCGGGGGAGGATGCTTTAGGCTCCTCAGACCAAAGGTGAATGAATGAGCACGCCGGCTTCCCTCTTATACCTGGACATCCGGGGAGGAGCCCGGCATGCAAATTTCATTCGCCAATTTTCATTGGCCTTTTCTAAATACTCAGAAGATGATAGGTTCTCAAGGCAAACCCCATTCTGTCAGTTCGACACAACGTCTCGTTCCCTCCATCAGGGAACCGAGGTTACATCCGTAACCAAGACGATCTCCTCAATTACCACCACAGACCAGTTTATAGGTGGAGAGGAGACAGCGTTACGAAGCCAATTAGTACATATGGGGATGATCAAGAGGCCATGATGTATAGAGGCGAATGGGCGAATTTGGCCAGGATGCCGGGGTTAAATCCCTACTCTTATTTGAAGGACATCCTGGGATTTTTAATGACCACAGAGAGTCCAGACCTCGGCTTAACGTCTCCCAAAGGATGGTGCTTATTGACAGTATAGTGTCTCCGTCACCCACACAGACCACAGGTTGAACACACCTTCCGTGCCGCACTAACACGTTTTCCACTAGCAATCTAGCTTTCCCAGCAGGTCTCCCATCCAGGTACTGACCAGGGGGCAACCAGTCTTGGGCTACAGGGTGATATGGCTGCTGATTTTAATCCTACCCTCAAACCAGAGTTGTTGAGAGAGAGAGAGTCGGGACAACGGAAGTTCAAAATTCTCATGTGTCACGTGATTCAGAGCCTCCATGAACTGCCATTGCTGTGAAAAAACTGTTCCACTGGAGTCAATGTAGTTGACGCAACTCTCTCTCTCTATGGCTCTGCCCCAAACCTACCCCTAAACCTAAAATCTCGCGAGATTTGGACATAGCTGTATCCCTTCTAGCCCTAGCCCTTTTCACCCCGACAAGAAATCTCGTCACATCCTACTAAATAATGTTAACTTCACAGACTTCTTCATTTCCACTTTAAAGAGTTTCATTTTACCTTTAAATTCAGTTCTAAATGTTCTTTTGGTTGCAAAATGGTCTATAAAATAACACATGCAGGAGCTAAAGGGAATACAATCCCAATTTCATATCTGCAATGAAGACACATTAATTTGTAAAAACAGTATCAAACCTTCTACAGCCATTAGATCTTGAAGCTCTTTCTTCAGCAGCTCAAACCTTCTCTCTAAATCTTGCTCTTCTTGCCTATAAAACAGCAGAAATTGTAAAAACGTTTTGTTAATCGCACTTCAAATGAAGCCTTTAGATTTGCATTCATTTAAATAAGAAGCATTGTGGAATCACATACAATAATTGTAGATGGTCTTGTCGCCTGATCAATGCATTCTTTTTGTTGACCAGGGTAAACCACTCTTGAATGAGTTTCTCTTCTTCTACACGATCATTACCTGTAAGTGCACAATAATACAATAATTCATAAAATAATTGACTGCCCTGCCTATTGTTGTGTAGCACATTTAAGTACACAGTGTTGGGCAGTAACGCATTTTTAGTGACGTGTTACAGTTACAGTATATTATTACTTTTGTCAATAATTAGTAATGTAACGAATTATTATATTATTACAGTAAAGTAGCTTGTTATTGCGTTACTTTTGTTCTGGCAATTTCGTCACCATCAGATTAATCTACGTACAGAACCATTTTTTGAACATTATGAAAACACGACCCAGAACTTTTAGCTAAACTTTAGCGCTGTGTCCACAGAGGCATTTCTGTCAGCGGCCGGCATGTTTTTTATTTGTTTCCAACGGAAACACTGTGTTTTTTGAAAACACCATCATATTATAACATGCGGATAGTGCCACGATTACCTACCGAAACAGACAGTCGTGTATTTTAGATGCGTGACCCTAACGTCGTGGACAAAAACGTCACCACCATAGACGATTGGCACTAACATCGTGGACAAGTACATCACCACCATGGACGAGTGGCACTAACGTCATGGATAAGCACGTCGCCGCCAGATCAAGTGACTTAAAATCATTGCAGTTAAGTTAGTGTCAGACGTTCCTACCAGTGTAAGTAAGTGAGTAACAACACTCAGAAAGTGTAAATGTCTTAACAGCAGAATTTGTTTATTAAGTGTGGCTATTGTCACATCTAGTATAATACACAGTCATAGGTGACATTGCAAACAAATTAAACATCCTTAGCAGAGCTGTTTTGTTACAAAGTAATCTTAAATAGTTAAAAGCCCCATTCTACTGTCAACCAATTTAAAAATCTAAACATAAATTCAATAATTATAATCTAGAAATATATTTTGCTTTACTTTTACTCTTAATATTTTAAGTATATATTGATGTGAATACTTTTAGGCTACTTTTGCTTAAAGGGATACTTCGCCCCAAAACTCTATCATCATTTACTCACCCTTAGACAGTTCCAAACATGTATAAATGTCTTTGTTTCGCTGGACACACGAAGAAATTTGGAAGAATGTCAGATCTCACACTGCCATAGTAGGAAAAACAAATACTATGGGAGTCAATGGGAGGGATTTCATAATCTTCCAGATATCTTCCTGTGTGTTCAGCAGAACAAAGAAATGTATATAGGTTTGGAACAATCTGAGGGTGAGTAAATGAAGTCAAAATTGTAATTTCTGGCTGAAGTATCCCTTTAAGAGATTTTCCCAAACAAGACAATTCTTATCTGCATGTTGTTCCTGTTAATGTGTGTGGAACGTACAGTATGTATTTGGAGACTTATTATCAGTGTTGGGCAAGTTACTCTGAAAAAGTAATTAATTACTAGGTACTAATTATATGCAATAGTGTAATTAGATGACTGTACAAATTACTCTCACCATAAAACATTTAATTACTTATTACTAATTACTTTCTATATCCTATATCATCCTTGATTAGTTAAGTGATTCAAGGATAGACATGACATGGCTCTTTTAATTCATTCAAATAACTAATATAAAACTACATAAAGTAGTTTTATTAACTGACAAAATTATTACAAATGTGAGAATTATACATCAAAGCACAGATTTGAAAGTTAGACTTTGAATTTTGATGTCAATTCCACCGTTGCACACACATATATTACACAAAGTAGTTAGTTTAATTACATCAGAAGTAACTGTAATTAAATTACAGAAAAAAATGAGTAATCCCTTACTTTACTTTTTCAAGGGAAAAGTAATTAAACTACAGTAACTAATTACTTAGTAACTAGTTACACCCAACACTGCTTATTATATTATACAAGACTTCTCCATGTCACTTATAATAAACAAAATGTCATTCATTTGTTTAGGAAACCATCAAAACCAATAATATTTATAAATACATTTTATCCTCTATCTTGTCGATTTGTTTATAAAACAAAAATACAGAATGAGGTGACCCTGCTTGTGAAAATCACGCTAATAATTGTGCAAAAATACAAAGGGCATAAGAAGGCATAAGGAGTTCAGTTGAGTTGAGTAGTAAGTGTTTAGTGTGGAAACAGTTTCTTTTATAGTCCGACAAAGATACAGTGTTCAAAGGAGTGTTGGCACACTACACTACTAGATGCTGAACATCTCTTTTGTAGGCAGTCTAATCATCACCACGGATCAGGCCTCTGGGACAGGGAATGATCAGGACATACGGAGCACCTGAATGCATCCACACAGACACATACACAGTAGGGGTGTGACGAGACATTTATCCCACGAGACGAGACACGAGACTGGGTTCATGAGAATGAGACGAGATGAGATTGTTAGAACTTTTAAAAGAAATCCTCAATGACAAAATATATAAGGTCTTTTATTCACCTTAAAAACACAAAATACAAACATGTAGGTATTTTAAAATCAACTTGTACTTTATGAAACAAATTAAACTTCTCTTTTAAGGAATTATATTATGCAGTAATAAACAATATGTAAATACTGCAAAATGTTTTGTCACAAATTTAACTCACAGGCAAGTAACTGCACAAGTTGCTTTCTGTATTCTAAACAGGCGCAGCTTTTAGTAAAGAGATGTGGTTTTCTCTAAATGCTAAAATCACATTTTTAATCATAAAACCACAAACACACAGAATGTTATACGCTTAAATTGGGTGTTTGAGGGGAAAGCAATCATATCACACTGACAATCCTTCTACCTCCACTGACTGAACCCTCATTTTTCATTACAGCCTTCAGAGAAACAGTTAAAACTAAACTACATAAATTCATTGTTATACATTTGTAAGATAAAGACTATTGGTTTTTGAAGAGGTTTGCCTTTGAATGTTTACGTAATGTGAACTTGCAATTGCTATACTTGTGGTACTGTCAGGGATTTGGTGGAAGAACCCAGATGCAGGCAGCACTGAAGCCCACAAAACAAACGCCCACGATGGGGTAACAAAGACAGGACTAATAAATAATATATAACAACAAGAAACAAAACACTTCTCAAGGGGGGCAAAAATAAACTAACAACAACGACACAACGTCTAACAAAACAGGCAAGGTAATGAAGGTAATCCACAGGGTCAAATAGTAGTCGCGGTACACAGCACAAGACACGGTAACATCCAAACAGGTAAGCACAACGAACGAGCACAGGACAATGAACACGAGGGCATTTTATAGGGAGACAAACAAAGGATAATTAACAAGGGACAGGTGTGGGTAATGGAACACTCAGGGAAAGCTGAACGAGAGAACGAGGGGGCGGGGCCAATGACAAGACCCAGAGAGAGAGCATGGCAGGTCAAAACAAACAATGTCATGTCTCTCTCTACACTAAGCACAAGGGATCTGTCACGATCCTGCCACTAGACCGAAAAATCATGAACAGGACCATGACAGAGCCCCCCTCCTTTAATGAACACCCCCAGGTGTTCACCAAGGGGCCGACTAACAAGACAAGACAGACTGGGGCAGTGACAAGATTAAACAAAACATAGAAAACAGAATCAAGGGCAGACAAAAATGCACGATAACAGGGTTGGGGTGAGACAATAAAAATAACAAACATGGGAGGGGGGTGGGAGCACACAAGCATACATGGGGGGAACCAAAGAGTCCAAGGGGGGGCTAGGGCTAGAGGGAACAGTCTTGGCCCTAGGAGGAGGTGCTCGAGAGCGCGGAGTCCTGGGGGAAACTGCTGACTGGAATGTCGGCCTGACAAGGCTGGGCGCCGGCTGGAAGGCCAGCCGCACAAGGCTGGGGACCGGCTAAGTCGCTGACTGGAAGGCCGGCTGAGTCACCGGCTGAGACACCGGACTGCACGCCGGCTGGACAGAACTGGATACTGGACTGGATACCGGACTGGACATTGGACTGGACACTGGACTGGACACCGGCTGAATCACTGGCTGGACTGCCGGCTGCTGGGCAGGACTGGGCGCCTGTGGCTGGACAGGACTGGGGAGTGCCCCCCTCCTCGGCTTCTTCTTCTTTGACCGGCCCACGGGACGTGTGGCCGGCTGCTGAGAAGCAATGGGGGGCACGACTAGCTCCTTGTTGGAGGAGTCGGACGGGGAGTCCCACGACTCTCTCCGTCCACGCCTGCCACGGAGGCTAGCTGGTGGTAGAGAGGCTGCCGGGTCCACTGCCAATCCACAGGGTCAAATAGTAATCGTGGTACACAGCACAAGACACGATAACATCCAAACAGGTATGCACAATGAATGAGCACAGGACAATGAACACGAGGGCATTTTATAGGGAGACAAACAAAGGATAATTAACAAGGGACAGGTGTGGGTAATGGAAGACTCAGGGAAAGCTGAACGAGAGAACGAGGGGGCGGGGCCAATGACAAGGTTGTACTATTTGTAATTTTGCAGTTATTGTGAAATTAACGTTCTTCAAGTGATCGATAAGCATTAGCATGGTCTGTCATGATAATGTATAAATCGCTGTGCAGGTGCTCATGTGGGAATTGCAGTAAAATTCCTACAGAGCCAGAGAATAAATGCTGCATGGAGGTCGAGCAGGTATAATTTAGCGTTACTACACTTATACTACGCTTTCAACGTTGTTCTATCATGTACTGTCACCCTTACTTTACGTATTGTTTACGATAAGCCCGACAGCATGTGAGGGCAGCGTCAATAAATACAGTTAGACGCTGTACTTCTATTGTTAGCAACATTACCAATATAGCGCGATAACAAGCCCATTAAGAGTGGCGATTTTGAAAGACTAATCAGCAACAATATGAGGTGTGATACTGCTTCTGCTGGATATGAGGACTGGGAACGAAGTGTTGGTATTGCTCCCGGTTTCAGTAGCAACCTTGTTGAAAGTCCAGCATTGTACTGGCCCTCATTCGTGAAGCAGTCCGGCGTGAAATGATTGGCGGAAACGTGAAATACTTTACCGATTCTCAGCGGGACATTGCCTTCATAAATGAAATTTAACCATGCTGTTCTCTATAACTCAGCTTGCGGGAGTCTATGGAGACAGTTATGCTGGTCGGTACATCCCAATACAGAAAAACTGTAGTGCCTCCGTGGCGCAGACATTGTGTAGCTCCAGTGACGATCTAACAATGGCGACTGTTGTACTTCCCACATGGGGCTGTGTCTAAGCAAATATGGCAGATCGTCAACCACTGCTGGGCGGGCTTTGCTGTTGAGTGATGACATTAACAGCAGAATTCAAATCTTTGCTTTTACCAATAAGGTTTTTGAATTACGCAAATTATTAAAAAACGAGTGAGCACATTTTTTACATTTTAGACTGCTTTTTTACAGACACTGTGGACACGTATTAATGTTTTAACACATTCTAAAAGTGAATTTTGCAAAATATGTGCCCTTTAATTGACATTAGCTGTGAATGTCCTGGCAGATCACAGGTCTCATCTTCACTAAAGTCTTTGGAGACGTTCACATTTCACGTCTTTTGTGCAATGTATTTTTAGTAATCCTGATTACACCATAATGTAGTATACCATTGTCTAGTTTAACCTAGTTGTTGTAAAACTATGCTAATACAAATGGAAATCTATCCAACATGGTTAATACATTTTACTATAATAAAACCATGATAAAAATGTATGCAAGAATGCGCTTCACAGAGAAAAAGGATCCTGCGATGTTTCGCTACATCACGCATAACTGTGTGTGATTCTCTGGCTTAGAAAACACATGACCAATAGAGAGCAGTCGTGTTTAATTCTCTGTCATGCATACTAAATTCAATAATATGCTTTGACAGATCAGTAGCATATTTACAGCAAGCAACAGAGCACAAAAAACATCGGAACCATAACTGAGTTTACTGTTAATATACTGCTTAAATGGCAAAAAATATTAACAATTCAGTCACTAATGTTTTTTACATGCTTATTATGTGTGATTGAACATTACTGTAGTGCTTATATTATCATATTTCATAATGGGATTGACTGCATTTTAAACTGTACAATACCCAAAACAAAAAAGTGATACAAAACCTTTTTTGTAGAGTTATTCTTTTAGAGAGTATTTACACTACAGTATACAGTGCAAATATCCCATCCTCACATTCAATTGTAAATTTAGGCTGTAACTCATAGCCTATAAAAGGTATTTTACAAAGTCAGATAAAATTAGAAAAAGTCATAATAATAATAGTGAATATGGCTGCAAGCAGCGATACGGGGCCAAGCCTCCCAAGGCATCTGCAAGCGCAGCGCAGAACCATGCCGGTGCAGAGCAACGAGAGTGTTAAAGGCAGAAACGGAACGTACCTGAAAGAGTAAAACCAGCAGACTCAGAACGTATGTGAGAAACAAATAGGTTATGAAGAGAAGGTGAGAATTAAATCAAATCAAAAACTTCACATATAAACGTTACACATGCTACACACAGGGTTCTAACCACCAACATCAAAGTCTCAAAGCATGGGGTTTAACAAGTCGTGCCAATCAGCTGCACACGTAAGCACTTTCACGAGTTCATCTATGTAGATAATGTGGTGGTTTTTCTAGACATATTATTGACTTTTCTTATATTCTAAATATATTACTGAGTTCCCTTTCTGTCGGTCTCTCGACGTTGTGTCGAACTGACAGATGGGGTTCGTCCCTGAGAACCAATCGCTTCCGACTACTTAGAAAAGGCCAATGAAAATTGCGAATGAAATTTGCATGCCGGACTCCGCCCCCGGAAATCCGGGTATAAAAGGGAGACGGCGTGCTTCATTCATTCATCTTTTGTTCTTCGGAGCCTTCGCTTATGAAGATCAACTCTCGCTACTACTTAGCAACTCCAGATTGCCGGTTCTACGACGTGGTGCAGCGGACGGTCCCTTCCTGCGGCGACTTCCCCTGGGCGTCTCGGCGGTTCCAGAGGTGTTCGAGCTAGCAGACGGTGCCACACCGTCTAAAAAGAGCATTCTAAAAGAGCAAATTTCTCCAGCGTTGCATGTCCCACTGTTCTCGTGGGTGCAACACACTCATCGAGGAGGGGGACAGACACGAGGTCTGCTTCCAGTACGCTGGGGCAGCCCTTGTGGATACGTCCTGCCCTCACTGCGGGCGGTTGACGATTCAGACGTTGCGTCATGGGTGGCTGTGTTCCCACGGGGCTCAGCCACCACCTCGTCTGCTTCCCGTTCTGTGACGGCAGGACTACGGCCCTGCCGCCCGCTACGGCGAGCAGCGAGGGTGATATGAGGATTACTGTGAGAGCTAATCCGTCAGCCACTGGCTCGCGGACTGTTCGCACCTCGTCTTGCTCGTCTGACCATTCCCCATGAGATGGTCCCACCGTCTTGTTCCTCAATCACGTATCGGACACGATACGTGATGATGAGATGTCTGTTGCAGCATCGGAGGGTGACTTACTGGCATCTGACTCCGACGATTCCTTGAAGCTCCCTCCCTCGGGGGGTCGGTGATTTGGACGGGCCCCCGCCTGCGCTGGCATTCAATTGCCTAGAGTTGTGGACCGTGCTACTCGCACTGAAGAAGCTGCAACCTCTCGTGCAGGGCAAGCACGTGCTGGTCCTGTCGGACAGCACTACGGCAGTAGCGTATATCTATCGTCAGGGTGGCGTTTGCTCACTGCAGTTAACACAACTTGCCCGACGCCTCCTCTGGTGGAGTCAGCAGGTGACCCGCTCCCTGCGTGCCACGTATATCCCAGGCGACCTGAACCAGACAGCCAATGCGCTCTCTCGTCAGTCGACACCTCGCGGAGAGTGGCGACTCCACCCCCGCACAGTCCAGCTCATTTGGGTGCAGTTCGGGCAGGCCCAGGTAGACCTGTTTGCCTCCCTCGAAACCACCCATTGCCCGCTTTGGTACTCTCTGACCGAGGGTCCCCTCGGCATGGATGCCCTAGCGCACAGCTGGCCGCGGGACAAGCGGAAGTACGCCTTCCCCCCAGTGAGCCTCATTGCACAGACCCTGTGGCATGCAAGGGCACCAGCCACTAGGCGACTGTACGCCTACAAGTGGCACCTCTTCTCGACCTGGTGTGCTTCTCGAGGAGAAGACCCACGGAGTTGTGCGATCGGGTCCGTGCTGTCCTTCCTACAAGAGAGACTCGAGACTAACCTCTCCCTGTCCACACTGAAAGTGTATGTAGCCGCCATTGCCGCTCATCACAACTTAGTTGCTGGGAAGTCTCTAGGGCAGCACGACCTGGTCATTAGGTTCCTAAGGGGCGCTAGGAGGCGGAATCCGCCTCGTCCACGCTCCATACCCTCTTGGGACCTGGATGTAGCCCTGACAGGTCTCACCAGGCCCCCCTTCGAGCCCCTAGGGGATGCCGCTCTTCCTCATCTCACGATGAAGACGGTTCTCCTTATGGCGCTCGCCTCCATCAAGAGGGTAGGGGACCTACAGGCATTCTCCGTGTCCCCTGACTGCCTAGAGTTCGGACCCAGGGATTCTCACGTTATCCTGAGACCTCGGCCCGGCTACATGCCCAAGGTTCCCACCGCTCCTTTTCGGGACCAGGTGGTGAACTTACAGGCGCTCCCCACTGGGGAGGAAGACCCAACCCCGTCCGTGTTGTGTCCAGCACGCGCGCTGCGCCTTTACTTAGACCGCACACCGAGCTTCAGGAGCTTGGATTAGCTCTTTGTCTGTTTCGGAGGTCAGCAGAAGGGGAGAGCTGTCTCCAAGCAGAGGTTGGCCCACTGGATTGTGGACGCTGTCAAGGCAGTTTACCAATCCCTAAATCGCCCGTGGGCACTGGCATGTGGCGCCTCTCTCACAGACATATGCAGAGCTGCGAGTTGGGCTACACCCAACACCTTCGTGGGGTTCTACAACTTCCGCGTAGAGCTGGTGTCAGCCCGCGTCCTGCATGGCAACATGTAGGTCCGGCAACTGATAGGGTGTACGCCTATATTGGTTCTTTTCCCCCTCTCTCAAGTGGGTCAGTATACCGATCCAGCCTCCCTTCTTTCCCCACTGGGCGAAGAACAGGCACTCCATCCATCACTAAGCAAGCACCTTCTGGGGCGGGCTGGGCACAGCAGCCCTGCCCCTTAGGCAGGGTTCCGGAGTTATTCGCATCATAGCTCTAACCGGACCTAGTGCTACCAGACGTTGCAACCCCCCAGCAGGGCGGTTCCGTCTGGTGTATCCTCATGCTGGTTCCCACCTTGGTAACCCATGACCTCCCCAGGTGGACCTCCACCTCGTGGTTTACTCTTCAGCCGCACTTTCTTCCCATGAGTTCTCCCCCTTCGGTGAGACCATGTTGGTATCTCCACTAGACTCCTCCCTGCGGTAGGAAGTGGTCTCTGTAGCGCATCCCCTACTTGAGGAAGTAGCGCTTACCCAGTGGCCTTACAGTTCCGGGCGGCTTCTCGCTGTTAGAGAAACAAGGCCGCCGCCTGTGAGGCCGAAGGTAGGGGCCTTCCCACCTTTCAAGAAAGCTCTGGGACCCCCTACCTACCCACTGGTAGGTTACAATTTCGCGGTAGCGTCACGGCTGACACGCCCAGGCCAGTCACCGTTGCTTCATTGAGATTGTGACAGGGCACAGTGTTATGGCGTTTTCCATTGGAACCCCATCTGTCGGTTCGACACAACTTCGAGAGACCGACAGAAAGGGAACGTCTCAGTTACGTTTGTAACCTCGGTTCCCTGATGGAGGGAACGAGACGTTGTGTCCTCCTTGCCACAACACGTGCTGTCCTCTGCAGCAGTCGTGAGAGGTCTCAGGCTCCTCAGAACTAAGGTGAATGAATTTAGCACGCCGTCTCCCTTTTATACCCGGATTTCCGGGGGTGGAGTCCGGCATGCAAATTTCATTCGCCAATTTTCATTGGCCTTTTCTAAGTAGTCGGAAGCGATTGGTTCTCAGGGACGAACCCCATCTGTCGGTTCGACACAACGTCTCGTTCCCTCCATCAGGGAACCGAGGTTACAAACGTAACAGAGACGTTTTCTTATATAAAATAATACATTTAAAGGTAGTTATAGAGTTCTTTTCTGATCTTAACAAGGGCTATGGGCCTTATGTATGAGTTTGAACACTTGAACACCTGTGTACACACCAAATATCTTATCACACTAAGACAGGAACTTGCACGTACACCACACACACTTTTGTAGAGAAGTTTAATTAAAAACGCTGGGTTGCTTAATCTTACGCTAAACAATGAGCTCATTTTTAATAAAACCACACACTTTTTGTAGAGGAGTTTAACTTATCGCATACAGCCAAGGACGCTGGGGTGCTCATTATCACTAAACCATGAGTTCATTCATTTTTTAAAACCAATGTTAAATCATGTATCGTCCGAAAATCCCCCGGAAAGGTGTCAAGATAAAGAGCACATGATATACATATGTGTTTATTGAAAGGCGCTCCCTCCGATTAAATCATAATATGGTAGGCCGGAAATATAACTGTAACGTGAAATGTAACTGTAGCGAGTGATAAGGGGATGGACTAATAAAAATAAGTGATGTCATGTAAAACCTGGTTGGTAGAAGATGATGTCAGGTAAAACATGATTGGTTTGAACTGTGATAACAACTTGAGAACAATGTATAAAAGATGGAGTCAGACATGTATTCATTGGACATCATTAGATGAACTCTGTATGTCTCTCTTTGATTGCTCGAGCAAATAAAGATTGAAACCTCTTGAAACCTGGCTCTCTGGTCTTCGTGAATTCTTTCTACATTGGCAGATCGACTCTTCGCCACGACAATAACAACATTAGAGCGATGGTAGAAATGTATGCGTATTTGGTGTGCTGTCCGGGGAGTGGGCCCCAAGCCCGATCGGGGCGAGTGCACCGAGCTCGGAACCGGCCCGATCCCAGAGCGCACCCCAAAAGGCGCTGTGGCAGAAGGGGCGGGGTTTAGCGAAGTCTGCAGCGGGAGAGAGAGTGGGGAGTCGAACGGGGATTGAGTGTGGCAGACGAAAATCATGAACACCTGTGTCTCATTCCAGCAAGTGGCGTGGGGAGGCATAAAAGCCACTGAGGCAGAGCCGATCGAGGAGAGAGATCGGGACTACTGCTGGTAGCGTTGCGGGGACCCGGATCACTTCATCGATCGGTGTCCAGTGATGGAGGTGGGAACTCTAATCCGGGTCCCTGACACGCCACGGGCTGCCCCTGGTCCGGCTGGCCTATACCAGATACCCGTGAGTATTGGGGGGGTACCTACCAGGCGTTGGTGGATTCAGGTTGTAACCAGACCTCCATCCACCAAAATCTGGTTCGGCTCATGGCAGGGGGTAAAAGCCGCAAGGTTCAGGTGCGGTGTGTGCACGGGGATGTGGTAAAATACCCCCTATTGAGGCTGCCCATTAAATTTAGGGGAAAAAAGCATAGTGTGGAGGTGGCGGTTAATCCTCACCTCAGACATCCGCTGATACTGGGGACGAATTGGCCGGCTTTTCCTAAATTATTGGGTCTACTTTGTGCGGATGTATCTTGGTTAAAGAGCAAGCACGGTAGGCGAGGTTCCGTGCACACGGGCAGTGTGGAACCAGGCCCGTCGGCACCTGACTCAGGGGAGGCGCGCGAGATCGAGAGATTACTCCTCTCGGATCGGGATGACTTCCCCCTAGAGCAGGCCCAGGATGCGACGCTGAAGCGAGCGTTTGAGCAGGTCGCATCCATCGATGGGCAGCCGGTTCAGCCTGCACGTCCTCTCTCCTATCCGTATTTTGCTATCAGGAATAATCGTTATATCGAGTGACAAAAAGCCACTAAAACACTCAGGAAAAAGAGGATATTACCCAGTTGTTGATTCCAAAGAGCCGTCGGGAAATGCTTTTCCAGGCGGCTCATAGTAACCCTATGGCAGGTCATTTAGGGCAGGGCAATACACTAAGTCGCCTCCTGGCCAGATTCTTTTGGCCGGGCATTCACGACAACGTGCGCAGGTGGTGCGCATCTTGCCGGGAATGTCAGTTGGTAAACCCGCCGGCCACCCCAAAAGCGCCATTGCGCCCTCTCCCGTTGATGCAGGTCCCCTTCGAGAGAGTTGGTATGGACCTCATTGGGCCGTTAGAGCGATCTGCACGAGGCTACCGTTTCGCATTGGTCCTGGTGGACTATGCGACACGGTACCCAGAAGCAGTGCCGCTCCGTAGCATTTCTGACAAGAGTGTGGCGGAGGCACTGTTTTGTATCATCTCCCGGGTGGGGATCCCCCGCGAGATCCTCACAGATCAAGGCACGGCGTTCATGTCACGTACGTTACGCGAACTTTACGAATTATTAGGCATTAAATCGATTCGCACCAGCGTCTTTCACCCACAAACGGACGGGTTGGTGGAACGATTTAATCGCACGTTGAAGACTATGATTCGTAAATTCGTGCACGAGGACGCCAAGAATTGGGATAAGTGGTTAGAGCCCCTCTTATTTGCAGTACGGGAGGTCCCCCAAGCCTCCACGGGGTTTTCCCCTTTCGAACTTCTGTATGGGCGTCAACCCCGAGGGGTTCTAGACGTCCTGAAGGAGACTTGGGAGGACGGACCTTCACCGAGCAAAAACGAAATTCAGTATGTCTTGGACCTGAGAGCAAAACTCCAGACACTGGGGCGGCTATCTCTGGAGAATTTGCTACAGGCCCAGGACAAACAGAGCCGTCTGTATAACCGGGGCTCTAACCTGGGAGAGAAAGTGCTTGTATTGCTCCCAACGTCTTCCTCCAAATTACTTGCAAAGTGGGACCCTTCAAGGTCACACGGCAGGTTGGCGATCTCGATTATGAGGTTATCCGATCAGATGGGGGGGGGGGCATGTCAAATCTACCACCTCAATCTCCTAAAAAAATGGATTGAGGTGGAGGCAGTGATGCTGGCGACGGTGGTGTCCGCAGAGGAGGATCTCGGGCCGGAGGAAAATGTAAAACCACAATCCATTGCCCTGGCCCCAAGGGGAGACCACCTCTCACCCTCGCAGCTCACTGACCTGGCCCGCCTGCAAGCGGAGTTTGCCGACGTGTTCTCTCCCCTTCCTGGCCGAACGAACCTCATACAGCACCATATCGAAACCGAGCCTGGGGTAGTGGTGCGTAGTAGACCCTACCGTTTACCTGAACACACAAAAAAGGTGGTTCAGGCAGAATTGGATGCCATGTTAGATTTGGGAGTGATAGAAGAGTCCACCAGTGACTGGGCGTGCCCGATAGTTTTGGTGCCCAAAACCGACGGCTCATTTAGGTTCTGCGTGGACTATCGCAAGGTTAACGCCGTATCAAAATTCGATGCTTACCCGATGCCGCGAGTCGACGAATTGTTGGACCGGCTGGGTGCTGCTAACTTTTATTCGACACTGGATTTAACAAAAGGGTACTGGCAGATCCCCCTAACACCAGTATACAAAGAAAAGACAGCTTTCACCACGCCGTTTGGTTTACACCAATTCGTGACACTTCCGTTCGGATTGTTTGGGGCTCCGGCCACCTTCCAGCGTCTCATGGATCGGATCCTCCGACCCCATGCGACATACGCTGCTGCCTATTTGGATGATATTATCATCCACAGCAACGACTGGCAGCGGCATATGGAGCATCTGAGGGCGGTCCTGAGGTCGCTGAGGGAGGCCGGGCTCACGGCGAATCCGAAGAAGTGCGCAATTGGGCGGGTGGAGGTCAAGTATCTGGGCTTCCACTTGGGTCACGGGCAGGTGCGTCCCCAAATTAATAAGACTGCAGCGATTGCAGCCTGCCCGAGGCCCAAGACCAAAAAGGAGGTGAGACAGTTCCTGGGGTTGGTGGGATATTATAGAAGGTTTGTACCTAAATATTCGGAGCTCACCAACCCGCTGACTGGTCTCACTAAAAAGGAAGCACCAGATCCGGTCCAGTGGACGGAGCGGTGCCAGCAGGCCTTTAACCAAGTAAAGGCTGCTCTGTGCGGCGGGCCGCTCCTACATTCTCCTAACTTTTCTCTTCCTTTTTTCCTGCAGACCGACGCGTCGGACAGGGGGCTGGGTGCAGTCCTGTCCCAGGAGGTGGAGGGTGAGGAACGGCCGGTGCTGTACCTCAGCTGCAAGCTCTCCAAGAGGGAAGCGAGGTACAGCACCATTGAGAAGGAGTGTTTGGCCATCAGGTGGGCCGTCCTCACCCTCAGATACTACCTCTTGGGGTGGGAATTCACCCTCTGTTCAGACCACGCTCCTCTCCAGTGGCTCCACCGCATGAAGGATACCAACGCCCGGATCACCCATTGGTATCTAGCCCTTCAGCCCTTCAAATTTAAGGTGATCCACAGGCCGGGTGCACAGATGGCTGTGGCCGACTTCCTCTCCAGGCAGGGGGGGGGGAGGCTGCAGGCCGGATGGCTCCCCGGCCTGAGTCGGGCGGTGGGGGTATGTGGCAGAAGGGGCGTGGTTTAGCGAAGTCTGCAGCGGGAGAGAGAGCGGGGAGACGAGCGGGGATTGAGTGTGGCAGACGAAAATCACGAACACCTGTGTCTCATTCCAGCAAGTGGCGTGGGGAGGCATTAAAGCCACTGAAGCAGAGCCGATCGAGGAGAGAGATCGGGACTACTGCTGGTAGATGCGGACGGAGAGAGAGTGCGAGAACCCGGAAGCGAGATGAAAAGGACTGAGTTGACGAGTCTGAGAAGGGCAGTTAAGATTAGCGCGAGAAGCGCAAGTGGAATTTTTGTGTTGGTGAATAAAAAAGGCTTACTTGCCAGCAGTAGTCATCCCTGATTCCAGCCTCTTCCTTCCTACTCTGTTATTCTTGTTACAGGCGCATTTACGCAGGACAGCAGCCGGGTGACGCATACCCCCCAACGTAAGGATTGAGGCTGTGGAGGTGGAAGCCTCGTTGGGTATGGCGTGATAAGGAGGGTTAAGGCCCTAAGGGCACGAGCGCTGCTACCAGGTTGGAGGGCTGAAGCTAGACAATTCGGCTGATGAGGGTTCGATGGGACTTTCTGATGAGGGTGCGGTCCGACCTGATGTAGCTTTTGGAAGCCTCTGATGTCCAGCGGCCGAGCGCTTGGATCTGAAGCTGTGAGAGGCCCTTTTGGAGAGAGCATCAGCTATGTGTTTTTTTGACCCTGGGACGTGTTAAACCGTTAAAATGAATTGATCGCAAGCTGATATCCAGATGAGGCGTCTGAGAAAAGGCATCAAAGCGGGAGAGTGGGAATGGCCTTTATTAATGCAGTGCACGGTTGCCTCATTGTCGCTATGAACAATGATGCTGGAGGCAGACCATTCATTCCCCCACAGGGAGGCCGCGACGACCAGCGGGTATAGCTCGAACAGGGCTCAGGATGCGAGACTGAGGAAATTCTAGGAGCTGGGGGGCCAGGTAGATGATGCGAACCAGCGGCCTAGGTAAAACCCCCCGAAACCGAGGTGGCGGCATCGGAAAACAAACGGATGCTGACGGGAAGAGAGAACATGTCGCTGTAGAAAAAGGACAGGCTGTTCCATTGCCTGAGGAATTTGATCCATAAGCTGAGCTCGCCGCAGCATGAGCTAGTTAGGGATATCGTATCCTCTAAGGTGTGAGCGGAAGATGCGAGGAAGAGGAGGTGCGAGATGTAGAGTGAGTGTCAGGGTGGTGGGACAATCCGAAAGACAAACGAGAAACTATCACAGGAGCCGATAAATATTTTTAGATTTTTTATTGGATAGGGGCACACTGTCATGATTTTCACAGAGGAGGCGGAGACTCAAGTGCGGGTATAGAAAAAGTTATTTATTGTCCACAAAACAAACGATAACAGTCCAAAAGACCACGGGAGTCCGCGGGGAGAAGACTTGAACCGACAGAGCCCACAGGAGAGAGATCCGAACCACAAGGGAGAATAGAACCCACGAAGGGATAACTCGCAACGGGGAGATGTCTCGACCCATCGGAAACTCAATGCTGAGAGATCTGGGACTCCAACTTGGACGTGAGAGCGATGCCTTGGTGAAGAGAGCTGCGAGGACCGGGACGCCAATGAGAACTGAGGGGAACAAAAAAGAACTAAAAGAAAAGGCTAGGCACTGGAGACGAGTAGCAGAGAAAACCAAGAACTATAGAGACTATGACTAAAGAAGGGATAACCCGTACTAAGGACTAGATACTGAGACTATGACTGGAGCGCTACGACTAAGACTAGGGCAGTCAGTAAAAGTTCGTAACGTACAAAGTATACACGTTACAAATCTTACAAAATGAACAGGCCCTGGACAGAGGGAACTGGGGCTTAATAAAGGGAAACACTAACAAGGGATAATTACACGGGGCTAGTGACAGGCAGGTGAAGGGAATCAAACACTAAAGAGAGATAACGGGGAAACAAGGGGACAGGACCACAGACGAGCACATGGCATGCCCAAAACAAACAATGCCATGCCTCTCTCACACTAAACACGTGGGTCTGTCATGATCCTACCCCAAGACTAAGAAAAGCATGACCAAAAAAGGTAGAATCATGACACACACAAGGCGGGCATGGGCACCGCCGCAAAGATTGCATGTGTGCAGGTACCGGCTGCATTGAAATTCATGCATATGTCGTGGGAGTTGGCAGGATCAGGTGCGGGTGGTTTAGCTGGGCGATTCGGCAGGTGCAGAACATAAGATGTCAATCTGAAGTGGGGCGAGACCGGGCATGGAGGGATGGAAGGGGTGACTAGGGGGCATGCGGTGGTACTGTGGGTGACTGATCGACAGACCGAGCAGGAGATGTTTTGAAGGCAGCCTCACATTAGCGGCAGCTTCCAGGGAGGGAGCCAGAGGGAAGAAGAAAGGGCCGTGGCCAGAGGCAAGTAGGCCGGGGTCAGGTTGATAAGCACTGGTGAGAATAATATCAAACCGTAGAACTCATATATAAATGTTTCAATCGCACAACACGGGATTCGAACTCACAAATTCAGAGTATCAAAGCATGCGGTTCAACAAGTTGCACCAATCAGCCACAAACTCAAGTGCTGTCTAGAGCTACAGCAGCACAGAGCCACGCCGGTGCAGAGCAACAAGAGCACAAGCTACAGAAATGGAACGTAGGTGAAACCTTACAGGGCTGCATTTCCCAAAAGTATCGTAACCTTAAATTGATCTTAATACCAGCTACGGTTAACGTAGACTTAAGATGCTTTTGGGAAACGCAGCCCAGGTTGGTAAGTTCAGGGGAGAATGCAATCAAACTGTAGAATTTAGATATAAATATTTCACAACATGGTCATGATGGAACTAGTTAAATGCAGCTGCATCCGAAAGCCAGGGGGTGCTCTTGTACAGAAACTCCAATGCTCCATAGAAGAAGTGCCAGACGTGTAACCAGGAAATGCGGTCTTACTATCTGCATCTGGCATCTTTCTATCACTGTTTTTCAAGCCTCCTCAGGTATTTCATGATTTTAAAGTATATTTATAATGATGATGTTTGACGGGTGATGATTTTTTAAATGCACATTTTAAGCATCTCAAACGGTCAGTGCTTTCAGATGGAGCAGCATTTCCCACAGATCACAGAGCCGTGCTTCACGAACAAGCTGCACATAAAACATAATCGCAGCCTTTGCGATTTCACAATCGTGATAGCCACATCGATTTAATCACGATTTGAATGGGAATTGCGATTTATCGTGCAGCCCTAATCCACAGGTAAACTGGCAAATACATCCACAGGTAAATGGTAAACAAGAAAGTATATCCACAGGTAAACTGGCAATACATCCACAGGTAAGTGGGTAAATAAGCAAGTACATCCACGGGTAAATTGGCAATAAACGGGTCTGAAATAGTGACATGCAAACAATAACTAGACCTGACAGAGAAAGAGGTGAGTTTATATAGAGTCCGGGTAATGAGTGAATGAAAACAGGTGCGGGTAAACACAAAATGGCCGACTGGGTGCAATGCATGATGGGTAATGTAGTCGGTGGGGAAAACACGGGGAAACTGGCCAAGGGCAACACTGAGGGGCAGAAGGGACCGTGACAACTCTTATGGGGGATTTATTTGCTTTGTGGGTACTTGCAGCAAGATTACAAACCTACAGTAGATTAAAGACAGACAATGTGGAAAGAATATTTAACAAAGAAGATAAGTATAAATATATGCATAAACATGCAGATAACAGCTGTATATAACAAACAGGTATCTAGAGATCAGATTATAAATGGGACCGGTGTGTTATTATAGGGTCTGTTTTAAGTAAGTCTGTCTCGTTTTAAACTCACACTTTACTGCAGCATTCCCTGTCAGGTTTTAAACTCACACTTTACTGCAGCGTTTCCTCTCAAGTTTCAAGCTCACACTTTACTGCAGCGTTTCCTGTCAAGGCAGCGCGTCAAAACTAAATCACAATGCGCGCTTCATTAATTGATCCTCAAGTAGATGCACACATGAGTTGAATTAGCACTTTACAACATTAACAACAGCTTTAAACTGCAGTTCAAGTGCAGAAATACATAAGATGCTTAATTTACACGCAGGTCATCAAATGAGAGAGAGTGAGCGACTCACACGCGCCTGTCTGCTTCCGCTCTGTGTTTGAGCTGCCTATCACGCCTGAGTTACATCAAACAATGATACATAAACAATAATCCATATAACTATATTAAAATTGCACATAGGCTATACGAGATGTATTCCATATTTATCAATCATGTATAACATTTTAAATTGTTTTTAAAACACGAAATTAAAATATAGAGTTTTTTATTTCCTGTCTTGTCATGTACCACTAGGGTCTCTTTGAGTACCCCTAGTGGTACGCGTACCGCAATTTGAGAACCACTGCACTACAGTATATTGTTGCAGTGTGTTCTCTGCCACCTGTGTGAAGCACAACTTATGTATTTCAATTCTTAGAAACCAGGAATCCACGTGATATCATGTTACATTTCCATGAGGCTACATGAAAAGATGTGCATTCTTAACATCCACATCTGTAGGTGAAAATACAGTTTGATTTCTAAATGTTTTACTATTTTTTTTCCACATTGGTGTCAAAAACTGGGAATTGATAAGCATCTATAAGAAAAGTAATATAATGGGTATTGTAACAAATTACACTGACCAAAATTATAAACACAACGCTTTTGTTTTTGCCCCCATTTTTCATGAGCTGAACTCAAAGATCTAAGACTTTTTCTAAGGCATATTTCTCTCAAATATTGTTCACAAATCTGTCTAAATCTGTGTTAGTGAGCAATTCTCCTTTGCTGAGATAATCCATCCACCTCACAGGTGTGGCATATCAAGATGCTGATTAGACAGCATGATTATTGCACAGGTGTGCCTTAGGCTGGCCACAACAAAAGGCCACTCTAAAATGTGCAGTTTTACTGTATTGGCAGGTCCGAAAACCAGTCAGTATCTGGTGTGACCACCATTTGCCTCATGCAGTGCAACACATCTCCTTCGCATAGAGTTGATTAGGTTGTTGATCGTGGCCTGTGGAATGTTGGTCCACTCCTCTTTAATGGCTGGGTTAGGGTTATGGCTCAACCACACGTGCCATCTGCTCTGTACAGTGAAAGCCGGGATTCATCCGTGAAGAGAACAGCATCTAATCAGCATCTTGATATGCCACACCTGTGAGGTGGATGGATTATCTCGGCAAAGGAGAAGTGCTCACTAACACAGATTTAGACAGATTTGTGAACAATATTTGAGAGAAGAAGGCCTTTTGTGTACATAGAAAAAGTCTTAGATCTTTGAGTTCAGCTCATGAAAAATGGGGGCAAAAACAAAAGTGTTGCGTTTATAATTTTGTTCAGTGTAGAAAGAGTAAATGAGTAATGAGTGATATATTACATTCTTTGAGTAACAAGCCCAACACTGACAGTACATGATTATCCATGACACAGTGGAAGTAAAAAATTATAACACTACGTGATTTTTGCTACATTTGAGCATTACAGGTCATTTTTAGTGATATGTAATACTGTGATATTTAAATCATTACTTATATTTGTCGTATGGTTACCAGTATGGTCGGACCTTGCTTGGACTGCTCTAGTTTATCCAACATCCAAGGAACGTTTCTTCTTGTTGTCTTACAATGTCTGATTTAATTTGCAACCTTTAATTTACAGTATACTGACTTACCGGATTCAATAAGGCTTCTTAGTTTCCTCTCCACAATATCCGCCCTATGATCTATGTTCTTCTGTTCAGTCTCCAGGGCCTGCATCTCACTCAGCACATACTGACTGGCATCCTGCAAACACAAAATTTGAAACACACATGCAAATACCAACCTATTCATATACAATACGGTCTTAGAATTCTGGGCTGTGTTTGCCGATAACGTTGTCTCTTAGCGCGCTACGAAAACACTAAAGTTCCACCTTAACTACATGTATACCTTTTCTAGGCATGTCCCCCGAACTATACCTTAGATGTCTGCTTAAAAGCTTGACCACACCGAGACGATAATCGCACGTGCTTTTTCGACATTCATACCCAAGAGATTTTCACTGGTGATGAGCAGAGTGAACGTGCAAATTCACTCCCTGACATAGATGGCGCTTGGCGCGTAATGAAAAACAGAAATACCCCGGTGCACAAAATGGCACTGCGCAGCTTTATGCTTCTGACACTCGCTTGTCACACAGAAAAATAATTAATTTTGCCTCGATGCATCTTTTGTCTACTTACTTCCTCTTCGTCGTTGGTATAAATGTGTGCTTGGCAAGACCGTTTTTTGCTTGAGCGCCACCAAGTCGTGTTTTACAGTAACTTCAGCAGCTACAGGCACGTGAACAAAAGTGCCAATCTCATTGGTCATACAAAAAACCTAGCCCGACGCGTTTTTTTTAATACGCTTTTACACCTGCCGTTTGGCGCATCTGTGTGCACACTTACATTGGCGCCCTTTGTTTAGTCACAAGGCATTAAATGTCGTCGATAAGTGCATGTGATTATTGGCCCAGTGTTGACAAGCCTTAAGAACACTGTCTTACGTGCCATGTTACCAGGGGCTCTCCATGACGGAGTTGCTGAATTAACAATTATGCGTTCTTCGTCTGGGGTGTACATTCACGGTCTTTGGGGTCTCTAGAGATGAAATTACAAAATGTAATTTTGTAACAAAATATTTGTTTTTCTTTTAACAAATGCCATTTTAATCTGTTTATTAATGTTTTTACTCCACATTTTTTCAATTTTGGATTTATGATTTTTTATATACTGTATATATAAATAAATAAAAAATATTTTTAATAGGTTTTTACACAAATACTTTTTATCTAAAATTCACATTATAAAAGCCCCACATTTCTAACTTGAATTCATGGGTATATTATGGATAATTTGACATGGTTTAGTGTAAGATTTTTGGACCCGTGGGGACCGGAGGTAGTTCTGCATCGAGGGAACCCCCAGATGTCGTCCCAGAGTCCTTCCTCCCCCACTCGCCACGGTCGCCGCCAGGAGAACCGGGAACCGTGGAGCTCCAGCCAGAGGGTACTGAGTCCCCCCGGGCAGCGGCAGCCAGAACGAGACCCCCCGGGATGCTCGACCGTGGAGCTGAAGTTCCAAATGGAACCCCACTCCCGGGATCATCCCGGTTGGTCACATACCTGACCATATCCGCGAACCCGAGAGGAGCCAGCAGCCTCTTCTCCGACGGTGTGAGGCGCCGGGTGAGGCAGCAGTAGAAGATTGTCTTCAACTCCGCGTCATTGAACCCGGTCGCTTCTGCCACCGCCGAGAATGCTCTGGCGAACTCCCGGTCCCCATAACTCCCCTGATGGAACCCCAGAAGCAAGTGGGCTAGGCCGGATCGGGGGGACGACGCCTTGCCGTCCTTGGGAGGCGCCTGCTGGGTTCGAATGGGCTCGTTCATTCTGTCAGGCGGTACGTGGGAGAGAACCCAATAGCAGGCAGGCGAGGGAGATGAGGACTTAACAGACAAGACTTTATTCACACAAAAACAGGGCAAAACAAAAGACCCGCGATGGGGTACAAAACTGGGACGAGAAAAATAATAATTATAAATCACAACACAAGACTCACTGAACACTAGACTAATAAACACTAGACGGAGACTAAACTAACACTTACTACAAAAGACGAACAGCCTCAGGAACAGGGAACATCCAACATGGAACGTGAGCCAAATAGCTCTCACAGGATACAGTGAGAGTAGAGCACACACAACAGCTTCGAACACGAACAACCACAATGAACGAGCAACGAGACAGAGAAGACGAGGGCTTTTGAAGGGCAAGACAATCGAGGGATAATGACACAAGGCAGGTGAAGGTAATGGAACACAGACGGGAAGCAATACGCGAAACGAGAGGGGCGGGGCCAATGACAAGACACAAGAAAACACATGAGAAGTAAAAACATGGAAACTCATGGTTTTCTCACATAAAACATAAGGCTTTGTCATGACTCTACTACAGAACCAAGAAAATCATGACTAAGTGATGCAGAGCCATGACAAATGTATAATGATATCAATTGACAATCAATTATTCACTCAATGCAGGGAATGCTTCACTGCATTATGTGAGATAGCAGTGTTCTTTATAAAATGAGCACTTTATAAATAAAATAATGGCCAAAATTGTTACAACACTAGTATTTTCACCAGCTAAAAAATGGTTTTAAGTCAGTTATTTCTATATTTTGCTGTAGTGTGTCAGTAGGAAATATCGGTTTACATTTGCAAACATTCATTTTGCAATTAATTGTAATAATCCAGATTAATTTTTGTTTGCACAGAGTCTGACAACAGCCAGTGCTAATGTTAGCATCATGCTAGCAACATCCTTACTTCACTATCTAGTTTTAATATTACAATTAAACTTGTTCATTCATCACAAGAAAAATTAAAACCACTAAACGGGAATGAATGTGTGTCACAAATACCACAGAGGCGCCTCTGGGCCACCAGAGGTTTCTTCCCCAGAATTTTAGGACTTCAGCCATTCCCACTCCCATCAGCCATTCCACCATACTAATTACATTCCACCTGAACCACATAGGGAGCCGCAGAGATGACGTATTTTTGTATGCAAACCCCAGAAGTGAGTTAACATTTTAGGGTAAAGACTAGAAGGGATACAACTACCTACACTGGGCATGCGAACTTCAATACCATATAATTTTTGTCAAACTAAACAACAGTTAATTACTATTTTTTATTAATGTAAGGTAGGGATGGGGTAGGTGTATGCATAGCCAATGTAATTTATTTTAATTTTATGATGAGATCATGCACCACTTCTGTCCGTAGCTTTATCCCTTCTAGCCACAACATATTTCAGGGTTCTGGGGCGGGGCCAACATAGGTAGACAGTTTTGATATAGCTCTGGACAAATTTGCTCAAATCCCAGTTTTATTTTAAATAGGCAATGTTCAGAGTCAATTTATTGACTCATAATACTATTATGAGTCAATAGCCTTCCTTAAGCAGTTTCTTTTTTATATTTATTTGTTATTTGCATTTTGCAGATGAACGTCTTGGTTACGGATGTAACCTCGGTTCCCTGATGGAGGGACATCCGTAACCAAGACGTTCCCTTTCTGTCGGTCTCTCGACGTTGTGTCGAACAGACAGAATGGGGTTCCTGTGGAAAACGCCACAGCACTGAGCCGCGTCACAATCTCTGCGGAGCGACGTTGACTGGCCTGGGCGAGTCAGACAAAGACGCTAACGCGAAATTATGACCCTCCAGTGGAGAGGACGGGGGACCCAGAGCTTTACACAAAGTTGGGAAGCCCCTATCGCCGGCCGTCACGGGCGGAGGCCTAGTTCTCTAAATGGCGAGAAGCCGCCCGGCACCGTACGGGCCACTGGGTAAGCATTATTCCCCCCTGGGGGAAAAACGCTGCAGAGGCCTCTACCTACCGTAGGGAGGAATTAGTGGAGACACCACATGGTCTCACCAACAGGGGAGAACTCATGGGAGGAATGTGCGGACTGCAGGAGTTAACAGCAAGGTGGGAGTCCACCTGGGGAGGTCATGGGTTGCCAAGGTGGGAACCATTCATGAGGATACATCAGACGGAACAGCCCACGGAGGGGGGGTTACCACGTCTGGAGAACTAGGTCCGGTTAGAGCTATGTGGGAGATAACTCAACTGTTCCCCGGCCTAAGGGGGCAGGGCTGCTCTGCCCAGCCTGTCCCCTGGAAGGGTGCTTAGTGATGGATGGAATGCCTGTTCTTTACCCGAGGGGAAAGAAGTGAGGCGGGATTGCCACTGCTCCCCCCGGAGGGGGAAGGGCTTCCGCAGGCGTACGCCCTACCGGCTGCCGGTCCCACACCTTGCCAGGATGCGGGCTGACACCGGTTCCGCGGGTAGGTATTAGAACCTCACGGAGTTGTTAGGCATAGCCCAACCCGCAGTTCTGCAGATGTCTGCCAGAGAGGCGCCCTGAGCCAGTGCACACGAGGGGTGTGCTTTCCTCACTCCCAACGGGCAGGGGCGAATTGAGATCGGCATGCCCTAACGAAGGCATCCACGATCCAGTGCGCCAGCCTCTGTTTGGAGACAGCCCTCCTGCTGACCTCCGAAACAGACAAAGTGCTGCTCAGAGCTTCTGGGCTCTGCGTGCGGTCCAAGTAGAGGCGCCGTGCGCGTACTGGACACAACACGGATAGGTTGGGTCTTCCTCCTCGGTGGGGAGCGCCTGCAGGTTCACCACCTGGTCTCTCGGGAGAGTGGTGGGAACCTCGGGCACGTAGCCGGGGCGGGGTCTCAAGATAACGTGAGAATCCCGGCCCCGAGTTCTAGGCAATCTGTGGACACGGAGGGTGTTTGTAGATCCCCTACCCTCTTGGAGGTGAGTGCCATGCGGAAAGCCGTCTTTATCAAGACTGAGAAAGAGCGGCAACCACGAGAGGCTCGAAGGGGGCGGGGCCTCTTGAGGCCCGCCACCTAGGTCGCAAGAGGGTACGGAGCGCGGATAAGGTGGTCACTCTCTCGCGCCCCTTCATGTCATGATGAGCGGCCGTAGCGGCTACATACATTCCCAGTGTGGAGGGAGAGAGGTTACTCCCCCGTCTCTCTTGAGGACGGGACAGCTCGTACCCGACCGAGCAACTCCGCGGGTCTTCTCACTGAGAAGAGCATCAGGACGAGAAGAGGCGCCACCTATGGGCGTATAGCCGCCCAGTGGCCGAAGCCCTAGCCTGAGTGACGTCCCAACCAGACCGGGGGTGGATCACTCAGGATCTCCTCGTCCCGTCCAGACATGGAGCCAGGTTTTGCCTGGGATGCCGTAACGTGCCCCATCCCCTGGGGAACCAGGGGGAGTGGCCAGCGGGGAGTTGTTGTCAGAGCCTCAGCTCCGAGAACCAAGTCCTGGTTAGGCCAAAGGGGCGTAACTAGTACCACTTGATGCTCCTCTTCCCTGGCCTTGCACAGGACCTGTGCAATGATGCTCACTGGGGGGAAGCGTACTTCCGCTTGTCCCGCGGCCAGCTGTGCGCAAGGGCATCCGTGCCGAGGGTACCTCGGACAGGGAGTACCAAAGCGGACAATGGGTGGAGTCCGGGGAGGCAACAGGACCACCTGTGCCTGGCCGAACTGCCCCAAATTAGCCGGCTGCGCGGGGAGGGAGTCGCCACTCTCCGCAAGGCGTCGACTGACGAGAGGGCGCATCGGCTGTCTGGTTCAGGACACCTGGGATGTGTGTGGCTCGCAGGGAGCTGATCACCTGCTGACTCCAGCGGAGGAGGCGTCGGGCGAGTCATGTTAGCTGCTGTGAGTGCCACAGCAGCTGTGCTGTCCGACCGGAACAGCACGTGCTTCCCTGCACGAGATGTAGTAGCCTCCTAATGCAAGTAGCACAACCAACAACTCTAGGCAGTTGAAATGCCAACGCAGGCGGGGGCCCGTCCACCGCCCGACACTGCTTGCTTGTTGCACACGGCACCCCAACCTTGCAGGGAGGCATCCCAAAGGGGACCCCTGTCCGCAAGAAGGTCATGGAGACCAGGGGGTTAGGGTGTGTCGGCAGAAAAGCATGTGACCATATGCCTGCTGCCGGTGTGCCACGCTCTCCAAGGAACTTGACTCTGCAACCAGTGTTGAAGCGGTCATATGTACATCGACCCGAGGGGGACCACCCCCGCCGAGGATGCCATGTATCCCAGGAGCCTCTTGTTACAGTGGGACCGCTGACTGTCTGATCTTCAGGCAGTTAAACACTGATCGGGCGCACTAGTCAGTCGCGCTGCCTCTGGGAGGCCGCGAGGGTGCGGGCTTCCTCGTCGCGGGTCTCGCGCCCCCCACTGGGTGGAGAGCGGGGCCGCTCATGAGGACAGAGTCGAGTTTCATACCAAGAAAGAGGATGCTCTGCACCGGGGAGAGCTTGCTCTTTTCTCAGTTGACCTGTAGCCCCACCGATCTAGGTGCCGGAGCACCAGGTCCTTGTGTGTACACAACCGATCTCGAGAGTGTGCCAAACTTGAGCCAGTCTTCGAGATAGTTTAGTACCCGCACACCTCCTTCCCTAAGGGGAAGGAGGGCAGCTTCCACGACCTTCGTAAAGACTCGTGGAGACAGGGACAGACCGAAGGGGAGGACCCTGTACTGATATGCCTGTCCCTCGAACACGAACCATCGGAACGGCTGATGTCGAGGGAGGATCGAGACATGAAGTACGCGTCCTTCAGGTTGATTGCCATGAACCAGTCCTGACACCTGACGGACGTCAGGATGCGCTTCTGCGTGATCAACCTGAAAGGCAGCTACTGTGTAGGTGCCTGTTCAGAACACACAGACCCAATATAGGGCGCAACCCCCCGCCTTTCTTGGGGACAATGAAGTACAGGCTGTAAAACCTGCTGAACATCTCGGCTGGTGAGACGGGCTCGATCACTCCCTTCACCAGAAGGGTGGCGGCCTCGGCCCGAAGTACGGGAACATCCTAGCCTCTGACTGAGGTATATCGGATGCTGAACTTGGCGGGCGTGAGGCAACTGGATCGCGTAGCCGAGACGGATCGTCTTCCCTAGCCAGTCTGACAGCCTGGGAAGCCAGACAGGCTCCCAGAATGAGACGGGGACTAAGGTACGATCTTTTTCATCGTCCCCCCGGGGGGTGGTTCGATGGCTAGCAGTACGGATTCCTTGCCGGGGGAGGTACCCCAGGGAGGAGATCGGCTCTGCTGTTTTTCCGGCCTGGCGACTGCGCAGCTCAACGCACTGTCTGACTGAGAGTGCTGAGGGCTGGTGTTTATACTCAACATTGCGCTTCGCTATGACGCAACGTCGAGTTTGCCGTTCACCGTTGTGCAGAGGGTGAGAGCGGCTGAGGTACCCCAGTTTATACTCGACATTGCGCTTCGCCATGATGCAACATCGAGTTTGCCGTTCACCGTCGTGCAGAGGGTGAGAGGTAACCCAGAGAGAGAGGAAACTCTCCTTTTTTTGAGAGTAAGTGGGCGCTAGCCCCCCGGAGGGGGCCAGCAGATGGAGAGACGGGGCAGGATCCGTCCTTATCCGACTTCCCAGCGATGCGGCTGGGGTCGGGCCCAATGGTAGCCTCGATCCCCCTGAGGTCTTCCCATGACAGCTGCTTCGCCGCGGCTGCTGATGGGGCGATGGTCTCCTCTTCGCTGCTCCTCCAAGGGGGGCGCCCCAGAGCTGGAGGGCGTCGAAGAGGACCAGGGCTGCTGGGAAGCAGACAGTGCACGGGACTCGACGGCCGAGGCGGCCGAGTTGTGGCACGGAGGACTGCTTCTTACTGTCGAGAACCCGACGGGCGGGGGGTGAGCGGGGCCACTGCGGCTTGACAGTAACACCAACCAGCCCCCCCTTGCGAGACGGGTGCGTCGAGAAAGCGGACCTTCTCAGCGTTACTCATCTGCCCAAGGTTTGGCCAGAGGAGTTTCTCATGGACCAGAAGTGTGGACCTCGTCCGACCCAGGGCCCGCGTGGTCACCTTGGTCGCCCATAGAGCAAGGTCGGTGGCGGCGCGGAGTTCCTGCATAAGCGCTGGGTCGGTCTTACCCTCGTGGAGCTCTCTCAATGCCCTGGTCTGGCAGGAGCCATAGCGTGGAGAGAGGAGGCAGCTTGGTCCGCCGCAATGTAAGCTCTCGACACCAGAGATGCCGAGACAACACATGCTTTGGACGGGAGTCTAGGTCGAGCCCCCCCGGTATACTCCACCTGGGGGACACCGACGTATCCTTCAGCTGTCTCAACCTCGAGGGAAGAGAGGGTGACAGAACTTTGTTTGACGTGAAACGTGCCGGGAAGGGGCGTTCCAGGTCTTACAAAGTTCCTCATGCACTTCCGGTAAACATGGCACTGGGGGCGTGCGCGGCTTGGAGCCGCGCTCAAACCCGAGGTGCCATGTAGCCAGCCGCGAGCGCCGGGAGAGGCAGTGCAGGCACTGCAACCCAACACTCACGGCGGCCCGGGAAAGCATGGCCGACATCTCGACGTCCGCTTTTTCCTGGGCTCGACCCCCCGAGGGAGGGAGCCCGAGGAATCGTCGGAGTCGGATGGCAGTACGTCACCCCCCGATGCTGCAAGAGACATCTCATCATCACGCATCGTGTCCGAATACGTGATTGAGGAATAAGATGGTGGACCGTCTCCTGGGGAACGGTCAGACGAGCGAGACGAGGTGTGAACGGTCCGTGAGCCGTGGCTGGCGGATTATCGCTCACAGTAATCCTCATATCACCCTCGCTGCTTGCCATAGCGGACGGCAGGGCCGTAGTCCTGCCGCCACGGAACGGGGAGCAAACGAGGTGGTGGCTGAGTCCCGTGGGAACACAGCCACCTGTGACGCAACGTCTGAATCGTCACCGCCCGCAGTGCGGGCAGGACGTATCCACAACGTCTGCCCCAGCGTACTGGAAGCAGGCATTGTGTCCGTCCCCTTCCTCGATGAGTGTGTTGCACCCATGAGAACAGCGGGACAAGCCACGCTGGAGAAATTTGCTCTTTTAGAAAAGGAAATTTGCTCGAACACCTCCGGAACTGCCGAGACGCCCAGGGGAGAGTCACTGCAGGAAGGGACCGTCCGCTGTCCACGTCATAGATTCCAGCCGAAATAATGATCACCAAGATCGTAGAGAAGCTCACCAGATGCGTAGGCTCTGAAGAACAAAAGGTGAATGAATGAGCACGCCGGCTTCCCTCTTATACCCGGAGATCTGGGGAGGAGCCCGGCATGCAAATTTCATTCGCCAATTTTCATTGGCCTTTTCTAAATACTCAGAAGATGATAGGTTCTCAAGACAAACCCTATTCTGTCGGTTCGACACAACGTCGAGAGACCGACAGATAGGGAACACCTCTTTACCAGCTAGTTGCTAAGTTATAATCCACATGTTGACGTTTCATACTGCTAACATTTTAATATGGAAGACAACGAAATGTCTCGGTTACGGATGTAACCTCCGTTCCCTGATAGAGGGAACAAGACGTTGTGTCGACAGAATGGGGTTTGAACTTGAGAACCTATCATCTGTGATTGTACTTTTAAAAGGCCAATGAACTTTGCGAATGGCATGGCATGCCAGTCCATTCATTCTCCTTTTCGGCTGAGGAACCTGAGATGCATTCTCGGTCGCTGCAACAGACAGCGAAGCTTCGTGGCATGAAGGACACAACCGGATGTACGGAAACCTGGGCGGGCGCCTGGTGAACTGGATCGCGTAGCCGAGAAGGATCGTCCTCACCAGCCATCGCGATGGCCGGGGAGCTGTAACCACGCCCCCAGACGCTGCGACAGAGGGACTAGAGGGGAGATCTGCATCACCGTCCCCGTGGGGGGATGTTCTGTGGCTGGGAGAATGGCTGTCTCGCCAGGGATGGGGCCCCGGGGAAGCATGTGGGTCTGCTGACTTACCTGCCTGTAGTCTTCGCTGCACGACGCACCATCAAGTGGAGAGTGCTGAGGACTGCAGCATTGGCATGACTCAACACAATCCAAAATATACTAATTGGGAGCTACTTGCACGGCCCTCTTCATGACCCAGAGTTTGGGAACCCCTGATATAAATGTCCCTTTTAAAGACCAGTGTTAATGTAGCAGGTTGAGGCATGATATAGGCTACATTTGGGTTGCGGGTTAGCGTTTCAAAATTAAATAAACTATCCAGGGTTGGATTTAGTTTGCTATTTGTATTATTTTTATGAGATTCTATGAGTCCTAATACAGTATATGCAATTTAAACTATTTCTGAAGTGCGTATTCTATTAAAGAACTCCGCTATCTTAAATAACACAGTGAAAAAGTGTGTGCATATGGACACCATGGACAGCACCTGTTAATGTGGCACATAGGGAAGTAACCTCCTGAGGTATAGTTCAGGGAACACACGTAGAAAAGTTATACCTGTAGTTAAGGTGTACCGTTAGAGTCTTCGTAGCATGCTAATAGACAACGTTATCGGGAAATGCAGCCCTAAATGCTCAGAGCAGATAAATTTGTTAAAGTTATATCTGAAAGTGATTGGATTTTTTGTGATAATGCTGTTGCCCATGAAGAAGTACAAAGTGCAATAAAAAAATAAAATAAAAATCCCCAGGAAGCGGTGTTCTTTTCCTACATTTTTATAAAGCCTTTGTCTCAATCGAGCATGATTTCATTTATAAAACAGTTCAGAAATTATGTTTTGGAAAACTGGCTTTTACAGTTCCAAAAGGAGTGTTTATGCTTTTTAAAGGTTTTTCCTTTACATCATCATTTTGCCACTCTTTAGACCCATGTGAAACATTTGTTGGTAAACAGTGCTTCTACTAAATCAAATAATAAGAAAATCAGAAGTTTATTTAAGCAAGACATGGTTTCTTTGCCATATGTAATTTCATACCGGAATGGATTTTTTCCCCCTGGATAAAAGTTTAGACTTTATCACACAAATATTTGATAACAAAGTGAAAGAAGTTACCTTCAAGTCGATTCATAGATTTGATCTATGACCACATTAGGTTTTATGTAGAGAGAGAGATTGTTGACCTTTCGGCTTTCCATACTCTCTCTCTCCGGTCCGCGTCTCTGTTCCCGCCATCTCGTTTCCTCGTTAACGTTCCCTGAGTGTTTTATTACCCACACCTGCCCTGTGTAATTATCCCTCGTTTGTCTTGCCTTTATATTGCCCTCTTGTTTCAGTGTCTGGTTGCTCGTGTATTGTATGTGCGTGGTGTCCTTACGTTCGATGTGTGCTACGTGCCTTGTACCCTGCTCGTGCTTGCTTGTCTTACCCAGTCTCGTGCCTTTTTCCTGTTCCTGTTCCTGCTCCCCGTCTAGTGTTTGTATTCGTTATTATATTATTCTTATTATTTGGACCTTGTTTTGTCTTGCCCCCTCGTGGGAAGTTTTTGTTTTATTGTATTAGCCTCAGTTTATTTTTTTCCCCATTGTGGGTGTTTCGGTTTCTGTTTTGTGTAGATTAAAGTCTTGTTTTTGTTACCCCTTACCGCTGCCTGCATTTGGGTTCTTTCCTTGCCGTCCATGACAGAATACACGAGCCACCACTGAACCCAGCAGGTGGTCATGGATGAACCGGACGAGGTGTTCAGGAGCTGCCAGGCTCACACCTTGTTCGGCTTTCGCCAGAGAGGCACCCCCGTAAAGACCTTCGCCATGGACTTCCTCTCCTCTGCGCGCCACTCGGGGTTCAATGAGGCAGTGTTGAAGGTCATCTTCAACGGCTGCCTCGACGAACCCTATGAGCCTGCGGAGATGCGCAGGTTGAGGCCCCTGGGCTTCGTAGATCAGCTCCAGATCGCGAGGAGTCCAGGGGACTGTCCGTGGTGGGGTCTTCTACGGGGCTGGCGATGATTCCTGAGGGCCAGACCCTGCAGCTCGGGGTCGTGGTCCTCTCCGCACCCTTCACCTCTTCCGATGCAGCCTCTCCACCACCGGCTAGCCTCCGCGGCAGGCATGGATGGAGGGAGTCGTGGGATTCCCTGTCCGACTCCTCTAGCACGGAGGTAGTCGTGCCCCCCACCGCTTCCCAGCAACCGGCCACATGTCCTGTGGGCCGGTCAAGTAAAAAGAAGCCGAGGAGGGGGAAGTCCAGTCCGGTGCAGCCGGCGTCCCTACCGGTGATCCAGCCGGCGTCCAGTCCGGTGATCCAGCCGGTGATCCAGCCGGCGTCCAGTCCGGCGCAGCCGGCGTCCAGTCCAATGTCCAGTCCGGTGCAGCCGGTATCCAGTCCGGTGCAGCCGATGTCCAGTCCGGTGTCCAGTCCGGTGCAGCAGCCGGCCTTCCAGCCAGTGCAGCAGCCGGTCTTCCAGCCGGCGTCAAGCCGGTCTTCCAGCCGGCGTCAAGCCGGTCTTCCAGCCGGCGTCAAGCCCTGTCCAGCCGGCCTTAAGCCGGTCTTCCAGCCGGCGTCAAGCCGGTCTTCCAGCCGGCGTCAAGCCCTGTCCAGCCGGCCTTAAGCCCTGTCCAGCCGGCCTTCCAGCTGGCCTTCCAGTTGGTCCCCAGCCTTGTGCGGCCGGCCTTCCAGCCGGTGCCCAGCCTTGTCCCCCCTATGACTCCCCCCCTAAGTCCCCCAGGACTTCACGCCCTCGAGCGCAGCCGGGGACTAGGACTATTCCCCCAGAGACTGTCCCTTCCCGTCCCAACCCCTTTAGACTGCCCCATATGAACCCTTGTCTGTCCCCACCCCCCCTCCCATGTTTGTTGTTTTTGTTGTCACACCCCAGTCCCTTTGTTATTCTTGCTTGTCTGCCCCTGATTTTGTTTTCCATGTTTTGTCTGTTTTTGTCACTGTCTCTGTCTTGTCCCGTTAGTCTACCCCTTGGTGAACACCTGGGGGTGTTCATTAAGGGGGGGGCTTCTGTCATGACTCTGCTTCATCATGTCATGTCTATTCTTGGTCTTGTAGCAGAGTCATGACAAAGCCTTAGGTTTTATGTGGAGAGAGATTGTTGACCTTTCGGCTTCCATACTCTCTCTCTCCGGTCCACGTCTCTGTTCCCGCCATCTCGTTTCCTCGTTAACTTTCCCTGAGTGTTTCATTACCCACACCTGCCCTGTGTAATTATCCCTCATTTGTCTTGCCTTTATATTGCCCTCTTGTTTCAGTGTCTGGTTGCTCGTGTATTGTATGTGCGTGGTGTCCTTACGTTCGATGTGTGCTGTGTGCCTTGTACGTGTTTTGTACCCTGCTCGTGCTTGCTGTTCTTACCCAGTCTCGTGCCTTGTTCCTGTTCCTGCTCCCCGTCTAGTGTTTGTATTCGTTATTATATTATTCTTATTATTTGGACCTTGTTTTGTCTTGCCCCCTCGTGGGAAGTTTTTGTTTTATTGTATTAGCCTCAGTTTATTTTTTTCCCCATTGTGGGTGTTTCGGTTTCTGTTTTGTGTAGATTAAAGTCTTGTTTTTGTTACCCCTTACCGCTGCCTGCATTTGGGTTCTTTCCTTGCCGTCCATGACAGAATACACGAGCCACCACTGAACCCAGCAGGTGGTCATGGAAGAACCGGACGAGGTGTTCAGGAGCTGCCAGGCTCACACCTTGTTCGGCTTTCGCCAGAGAGGCACCCCCGTAAAGACCTTCGCCATGGACTTCCTCTCCTCTGCGCGCCACTCGGGGTTCAATGAGGCAGTGTTGAAGGTCATCTTCAACGGCTGCCTCGACGAACCCTATGAGCCTGCGGAGATGCGCAGGTTGAGGCCCCTGGGCTTCGTAGATCAGCTCCAGATCGCGAGGAGTCCAGGGGACTGTCCGTGGTGGGGTCTTCTACGGGGCTGGCGATGATTCCTGAGGGCCAGACCCTGCAGCTCGGGGTCGTGGTCCTCTCCGCACCCTTCACCTCTTCCGATGCAGCCTCTCCACCACGGCTAGCCTCCGCGGCAGGCATGGATGGAGGGAGTCGTGGGATTCCCTGTCCGACTCCTCTAGCACGGAGGTAGTCGTGCCCCCCACCGCTTCCCAGCAACCGGCCACATGTCCTGTGGGCCGGTCAAGTAAAAAGAAGCCGAGGAGGGGGAAGTCCAGTCCGGTGCAGCCGGCGTCCCTACCGGTGATCCAGCCGGCGTCCAGTCCGGTGATCCAGCCGGTGATCCAGCCGGCGTCCAGTCCGGCGCAGCCGGCGTCCAGTCCAATGTCCAGTCCGGTGCAGCCGGTATCCAGTCCGGTGCAGCCGATGTCCAGTCCGGTGTCCAGTCCGGTGCAGCAGCCGGCCTTCCAGCCAGTGCAGCAGCCGGTCTTCCAGCCGGCGTCAAGCCGGTCTTCCAGCCGGCGTCAAGCCGGTCTTCCAGCCGGCGTCAAGCCCTGTCCAGCCGGCTCAAGCCGGTCTTCCAGCCGGCGTCAAGCCGGTCTTCCAGCCGGCGTCAAGCCCTGTCCAGCCGGCTCAAGCCCTGTCCAGCCGGCCTTCCAGCTGGCCTTCCAGTTGGTCCCCAGCCTTGTGCGGCCGGCCTTCCAGCCGGTGCCCAGCCTTGTCCCCCCTATGACTCCCCCCCTAAGTCCCCCAGGACTTCACGCCCTCGAGCGCAGCCGGGGACTAGGACTATTCCCCCAGAGACTGTCCCTTCCCGTCCCAACCCCTTTAGACTGCCCCATATGAACCCTTGTCTGTCCCCCCCCCCCCTCCCATGTTTGTTGTTTTTGTTGTCACACCCCAGTCCCTTTGTTATTCTTGCTTGTCTGCCCCTGATTTTGTTTTCCATGTTTTGTCTGTTTTTGTCACTGTCTCTGTCTTGTCCCGTTAGTCTACCCCTTGGTGAACACCTGGGGGTGTTCATTAAGGGGGGGGCTTCTGTCATGACTCTGCTTCATCATGTCATGTCTATTCTTGGTCTTGTAGCAGAGTCATGACAAAGCCTTAGGTTTTATGTGGAGAGAGATTGTTGACCTTTCGGCTTCCATACTCTCTCTCTCCGGTCCACGTCTCTGTTCCCGCCATCTCGTTTCCTCGTTAACTTTCCCTGAGTGTTTCATTACCCACACCTGCCCTGTGTAATTATCCCTCATTTGTCTTGCCTTTATATTGCCCTCTTGTTTCAGTGTCTGGTTGCTCGTGTATTGTATGTGCGTGGTGTCCTTACGTTCGATGTGTGCTGTGTGCCTTGTACGTGTTTTGTACCCTGCTCGTGCTTGCTGTTCTTACCCAGTCTCGTGCCTTGTTCCTGTTCCTGCTCCCCGTCTAGTGTTTGTATTCGTTATTATATTATTCTTATTATTTGGACCTTGTTTTGTCTTGCCCCCTCATGGGAAGTTTTTGTTTTATTGTATTAGCCTCAGTTTAGTTTTTTCCCCATTGTGGGTGTTTCGGTTTCTGTTTTGTGTAAATTAAAGTCTTGTTTTGTTACCCCTTACCGCTGCCTGCATTTGGGTTCTTTCCTTGCCGTCCGTGACAGATTTGTTCTCTCAAAACACTGAAGAATGATATTGATACAAACTGTTCTTTTTGTTTAGAGAAACCTGAAAATTCTGTACATTTATTTTGGAATTGTAGTTACACTATGACCTTTTGGTGTTATCTTTGGTTGTTATAATTGGGAAAGAAAAGTTGAAAATTATTTTATTAACCCCATTTTTCTGTTAGCTAAATATCATATCCACAAATGTAAATTTTCTAACAGCAAACCGTTGTTTTTTTTATTTAAATTTGAGATATATCGAGTCTATTGAATACTCTAAAAATGTGAAAGCAATAAGAACCATGGATTTGTTTAAGGACTTGGCACTCAAACTGGACTGAATGACCCTGGCTTGTGTTCATTGTATTATGAAGAAATTACAATAATGTTATTATGTTATGATGGTAAATGGTTCCGCGGATGTCGCAACTTTTGATTTAGCACAATTATTCAGTGTATCCCTGCTATAGTTTGACCAAACTTCCCACCACAATATTTCTCTTTAAAAAGACTCCAAAGCCTTTGGTCTGCCAGCTGATGTAGGTTTGGATAATACAATTAAAAAGCTCTCTAAAAAACACTCTAATAAATAAAATAAAATGTATGGACTGGGATATAGAGAAGCTTTTTTTCAACAGTGGTTGCCACTAGTGGGGTGAACCATCAACAGTGATAAGGTATAGCTAAGAGTGGTGCAGAACAACCTTATGAATCTATGGCTTATAAAAGGTATAGTAGGTCCCATATTAATTTTTGTTTAACTTATTTTTGTTATCAAAATGTTATTTTTAGTTATTTTATTTCATAGTGTGTGCTCATCTGGCAGGCAATTAGAGAAATCGCGTATAAAGGCTGTTATTCCAGTCCAGCAGGGGGTGCTGATACCAGCGCAACAGTCATTTACCGTGAGATGAGTGCGTTGGAAAGCATGTGGTGGAGTGACATTCCCTAAGGATGTTAAAGATTTAAGTTTGTATTGTTTCTTTGCTAAATAAATATTAATCTACTGGACTAACTGGAGTATACTTGTTCTTATGAGTCAGATGGATCAGCATTACCACAAAGTACTGGGATATCATCAACACAAAAAACAAAGGATTTTTACCAGTACAGGAATACTTAACTAAAAACATTCGGGAAACAGATACAACAACGTAGCGTTAAGGTTTCGGGAAACATAGCCCTGGCCAGTTGTTAATACCTAGAATTAAAAAATTAAGCACAGCAGACAGACCCTTTTCCAATATAGCGCCTAAACTTTGGAATAGTCTTCATAGTATGACTGCAATAACTGGCAATCTGTCAGTCAGTGCAGCCCCGCCCTCACGCCATTTCTTATGACCAGAATTGAAGAGAGGTCATTTCGAGTGGGGGAGGAGGTTAACGTTTTTGATTAAGATTACTCAACTCAACTTTATTTACATAGCGCTTTTTACTATTTTCATTGTTACAAAGCAGCTGTACATGAGGCATATTGACTATAAGCAAAACAATTAAAGTTGTACCTGTAAAAACAAGAAAAAGGTGAAAACACAGAAAACAGACATACCCACATACAAAAAACTCCACACACACAATATGCACACGTACTAACACACATAGACATAGACACACAGATGCGCAGACACACGGACGCGCGCACACGTGCACAGACAAGTACGCACACACGCACACACGCACGCACGCACGCACGCACACACACACACACACACGCACGGACAGTGAGAGCACTCATTTAAGATAAAGGAGAGAGAAGCACAGGTCAAATATAACAGACTATAAATTCCTATATGCAATATTAATTAAGTAAAACTTCAAAATTCTAAAATTCTAACCCATGGTGATTACAAGTGCAATTGAATAAAAAATGATGTGCACGGATAAATAATTTATAATAAATACTTCACCACGGGTTCCTGTCTGCCTCGCTGCCTGTGGTTTGTTTGTATCCTTGCACTCTGTTTTAATATTAAGTGTATTTTATATTTGTTACTTATCACTGTCATCTCTAACTTATCTGATACCTCAATAAACCTGTTGTGGGAAATATTATTCAGAATATGAGTATGAAGTAATTACTATATAATCAATAAGTGAATTTCATTAATAATCATTGCATTGTGTTTGTTTAAATGTGTTTGCTGTGTTGCTCAGTGAAAAGTTCTGTCAAGCATTAGACTGTTTGTAACAGAAAAAACAGGAAACTGGCTTAACCGCAGGAGAGGAACTTACTGTGTGTACGTGCAGAATCATCACAGCTCGTTTTGACGAGTCTAACCAACTAACACACACACAGAGTTATGAATTAATCCATTGCATATGTTTTAAGTATAATCATGAGTTTTGATGTGTTTTATTGAACCATAGGATTAAGAAGCAACGCTGCATAATCAAAGTATTAGATGATTGAGTGTTTTTTACTGAAAGTATTTTTACATGTTGTCTTGCGATATGAAACTGTCTCGAGAGGGCACTTCCTCAAATTAGCGAAGAGAAGTGTTGCAAAAACATGTTTTGCAGAAACTGGCGAAGGAGGAATGGAGTCAGATACACGTGGTACACGGTGATCGGTGGAGAGAGAGAGAGCAGCACTCCTTACAAGGCAGGGGAGGAGTCAGAAGATAGAACGACGTCACATACTGTATAAATATGCATGTCAGGAAATGATCTGGGTTGTTGGCTTTTTGGAGGTCGTCTGACAACCCAAAGCTTTGTCATTACTTTTCACATCTGATAATAAAACCTCATATTACTTTTGAGCAAATTGTCTCTTCAAATTTCTGAACATGCAGGACTGCCTTTAAAGTCCAACAATTGGTGACCCCGACGTGATTTTTGAATAGACATCAGCACATTTGCAAGTGAGGGAACAGAACGGAATCCGGTTCAACACACAGGTCGACCTTAAACAAACAGAGGTAAGCAGAAGCCTGTTTAATCGAAATTCTGCTTTTGAATATACTCAAATTGTTGTGTTGAATTAGATGAACATTCTGTAAGAAAGAAGTTACTGGTAAAATACGTAAAACACAGGTTTTAAACAAATCAGATGTGGAAAGACTTTGAGTCATAGAAAACACTGGTGTTGAGGAGTAAATTCTACGGGTTTGAGGCCCTCGATTGAAATAAATCGTAAATTCTACGGGTTGGAGGCCCTCGATTGAAATAAATCGTAAATTCTACGGGTTGGAGGCCCTCGATTTAAAGATATCGTAAATTCTGTCGGGTTAGAGTCCCTCGAGTCGGCGAACTCGTAAAGGAATATTCCTAAATTGTTTGTTGTGTGTTTAATGTTAATAGTTGAATGTGAATACTGATAAAGGCGATTGAAGAAAAGACGTTGCGTCACAGAGACTCGTTGAGAAACTGAGACGTTGCGTCAGTAATTAAGTGACTTAATTTGGAAAACTGGTCACAAAGACCACCTTATACTATAAATTGGAATACATAAAATGGTAAAAGATTGTGAACAGTACAATTGTGTGTAAAATGGCTGAATTTCAAAAAGAATGTGATGAATATGGGTGTCAACCAGTATTGGTACAATGGCAAAATGTTAAAGATATGTTATTAGCACAGACTGAGCCAGAAGACGGAAAGAAAAGACAGAAAGAGATTGACAAATGTTGGACAGCGTTGTGTGATGATCAAGGGTGGGGCAGAGAGGAAAAAATTGTGACTCCTCTTGCGCCAAAAGTTAGAGAGATGGAAAAGAAAGCCCATAATAAGTTACGTAGACATGTTGAAGAGAAAGACAAAGTTAAGTGGTACAATGCAGGAAAGCACCACGGTGAAGAAGAAAGTTTAAAAAAGAACTTGAGGGTATGGACTAGAGTGGCATTAACAGCCACGGCACTCAGCACACAGAAAAGGGAAGTGAACAGCTCAGCAGCCAAAGACAGAAAGGAAGAAAAAACAGGAAGCATTCAGACTAACCCAACAGCTCCTCCCCTTCAGAAACACATACCTTCAATATATCCTTCATTGAGCCACCCTCCGCCATATGAGCCGTCCCACCAGCAGATGGTGGTAGAGATAAACAGTGGAGAAGTAGATGTAGACCTAACAGAAGTTACAAACCAGATACACGCTTTGGAACAGAGATTTGACCACTTGGTTAAGGTAGAAAAGAAGGATGTGGATGACACATTACATAAAGCCAGAGCAGCCATAAAAGATGTGGAGAACACTCAGAATAGTGAGGGAGCGGACTCAACTGATGAGGGAGGGGAAGCTGATGATGAGAGTGAGGAAGAGGGTAAGAGTAAAGAACCAGTACGCACACCAAAACCAAAACATACATCAACACCCCGTTGTCTTAACTAACAGGAAGAATCACTTAAGGTGCAAATTACAGGGGACATGATTGTCGATGGACCAATAGCAACTAGATTGAGAAGCAAATCGGGTCCATGGGAAAGGGAGTTTGTGTTATATGGTCCAGGCAATCAAATAATGGCACCCCAGATACAGGCACCATTGATGCAGAGACCAGGTGGGAACCTTCAGTACCAGCCTTGGTCACATAGTGATATGACAGCAATAGTGAGTAAACTGCCACCTATTACCTCTGGGGGCAGCAGATGGCTAAGTAAATTGACCGTCCTATGTCATGGAACTTGTTTGGCTTTGGGTGACTTAAGATGCCTGTTAGGACAGATACTGACAGCCTCGCAAATGCAGAATCTGGAACTCGAGGCTCACACAACACTGGACGCAAATGAAACACCATTTGCAAGGGTAAGCACCAGTGTGGGCGGAGCATTAAGGCGCTTATATCCTGTACCACCAACTGTGTACCAAAACATTAAATTCCGTATCAAACCAGGTGAGACTGGAGCAGCCTATTATTTTCGTTGTGCTGCTGAATGGGAACAAATGGTTGAAGAAAATAGTCTAATTAATCCTGTAACAAGAGACATATTCAGAACAGCAGTCATGACAGGAGCTCCAAATGGAGTTAAACAATCCATGGATAATAACCCAGACATTCCAGTTGCAACTAATGAAGTATGGGAAAGACATTTAGTGCACCACACTGATAGGGCTGTAGAGAGGGTCAGCAAAGAAGAAGAAGAATTAGATAAAGTCAAAACACAACTGTTGAAATTACAATTAGAGAAGGCTAAGAGTGAGGGAACAACAAAAAAGACCAAACAAATGTCACAACAAGCAACTAATGTACCCCAACCCATAGACCCATACCAAGGCCCACCTTACAGTGGTTCTCCCTTTGGAGGACCCAACTACCAACATCCATTTAACAACCAACGTTATGCCCAAGGCCACAATCGTAGGCAGGGACCCCCTTGGAGAGGAAATGGCCAAAGACAGGGACGCCAAGGGAGAGGGGGGCAGAACGGGGATCGGTGCTTTGGGTGTGGCAGAAATGGACACTGGTTCAGAGATTGTCCAGAACAAGGCTCACAGCCTCAAGGTCAATATAACGGTCCACCTGCGGGGGATGGGATCCTCATAGAGGTGGTTCCGGTGGTCTTGGCGGGGGACCACAAACCCCACACAACCCGGGGCAGCGCCTCTCGTCACCCTCCAACCTACAGGTGCCTGTGCACCCAACATGGGGCCCGGAGGGTGGGGCTGTTCCAGATAAACAATGATGCTCAAAACTGCTCCGTCACACAGCTAATATTACAACAACAACATATCTTGGTATGTTAGTATGTTACTCACATACTGATCCGAATCAAAGCAACCTCCTCGGGGGTGATTTTTAGACGATCTTTCTCTCCAATGTCTCTCTGCTGGAAAGTATCTCCATAGATATCTGTGATGTCTCTTCACAGTCTCTAAAAGACTTAGAGGCTGTGTCCACCGAGGCGTTTACGCCTGCGGCCGGCGTGTTTTTTCAATTGTTTTCAACGGAAACACTGCACTTTTTAAAAAGACCATCAGTTGACATTTTTTTCCACGCTCAGCACTGGTGCTATTAGTTTTTCCCACAATCAGCGCCGGCGTTCGACCGGGCGCTCAGAGTTGAAAAATGCTCAACTTTGGGCAGAACGCTGTGCCTGCAGTGGGTGTTTTCAGCCGAGCTCCTGCCTTTTTCAGCCGCGTAAATGCGCCTCGGTGGACACAGCCCCTTAGTCCTAACGTGTCTCTGCTGTAAAGTCTTTATAATATTAACACAGGTCCTAGCTCCTGCCTGACTTTTATCCTTCTTTTTAAACTTAAAAACCTTTTATTTTATGTAATATATCTACAGTCTTTCTAATACCCACAAAATCTCTTCCCTGCTTCAACATGAGAACGACATCTTTTTGTACTGTGGTGGCCACCGTCGTGTTTGTACTGAGCGATTCGTGGCAAATCTATAATACAATGCTAGTGGCCGCTGTTAATTAAGATCTGCGCCTTTAAGAAAATAATGAGGCGAACGGGAGGCTTGTTTTTCTAAATGATGGTGACGAAGCTCCTTCCCAGAGGAGGCGGTGTTTCTATGGGCTGAAAATGAAAAATGCTGTGTTCGTCACGGGAACTTATGACACGCCTACGTCATTTGGAAAAACAACGCTCTCATTCGCCTGCAGCGGATGTTAGACATAGCGTTGTCAATATGGATATTTCTCTTAAACAAACGCATCGATTCGCTTCAGAAGTCCTTTGTTAAGACCACGGAGCCATGTCGAGCTGTTCTTTGAGCTTCAAAACAATTGCCCCCCATTCACTCCCATTCTACTGCATGGAAGTAAACATGTGGTTTTATAACTCTGACTGAATTATTATGCATATATAAGTCACATTCACTTAGAATGCATCGAGGGTAAGTAAAACATGGGGAAATTTTGATTCAAGTCTGAAGTATCCCTTTAACATGATCATTGCACTTAATATTTTGTCTCAATAATGCAAACAATTAGATTTAGCATTGACAACATTTTTTGAAAAAACTATAAAGAACAAGCAATGACCACTTAAAATGTTTCATTAACACAAATGCGGGTTTAGAGTGTACTTGACTGTCCTTCTTGTTTTATTTTTTGATCTCAAGGTCCATATGAATGAGCAAAACATCTAATTAAGGCGCTAGAACAGGAGAATGGTGTTTGACCTTCAGCTAGCCACAGAGAAGAAACAATGAACTATGTGCTTGTTCTGAGAAATGAACTGACATTGAAAACGTTCAGCATGTTTCAGATAAGTATGTGTGTCCTTTGACTGCGTTAGGTACATATTTTTCTTTTCTTTTTTTTTATTGTGTGCTATGTATGAAGACCACCTCAGACGCCAAATGCATGATCTGTTCTAACTATTGCTAGTTGCCTTCAAGCAACATTTAGAATAAGATTATGTATTATTTAGCATAGTATGATCACGTCACTGAATAAACTCTCAAGGCCCATTAACACTAAGAACAAATGCTAAGAATAAAAAAACGAGTTTGGTAATATGGTTATCATTATAGTTATCATCGTTGATGTGAATAGGCAATTACTTTTGTCTCTATAAGTTAATATCCTCCATGAAAGTCAGCTCACCATGACAAATTAGTATTATGAGCTGTCAGGAACCCGTCACTGTTGTCGGTTGCCAATTTTTCCCTCATCACGCTACAATACATTTTATCTCCTTTCTCCTCTGCACACGACAGCAGATGTTTTCCACATCCCCTGGACACATAACACCATTGTCTTCTGTAGGATGGTGGAAAACATGTTGTACTTTATCCACATAACAGCCCATGTCCAGGAACATCCAAAATTCATGAGTCCAGCAAAGACGGGTACATTGTTCTTGTGCAGCAGGGGCATCCGCTGTGTAAGAAAATCCCTTCTGTCGCTTTATCTTGAAAACTAAGAGGTGGGCATCTGGGGGGTCAGGAGACGACCCGTCTGGTGTTTGGCATCTAGAACTGTTGCTGGGGGTGTCGAGTTGGTGAGATGTAAAGCTGGATTATTTTTTCTCATTATCTCTGTTCATGGTGGACACAAATTCTGAATTATCCATTAAGCACTCCAGTAGGAGATTTTTTGTGTTCCCTGCAGGGAACTAAACAACTTTATATAACAGAGCACTAGAGCGATTAGCAGAAGAGAACAGACAGGTACTGATTGAGCAGAGCGAGGTTATTGTTCTCTATTTTACTTAATCTTGTTTTCTTGAGAGGTATCTTATGTCAGTCCTGTTTACGCGGTATGAGGAGTTATTCACAATGTGTTGTTTTGTTAGGGGTAATGGATGTGATATGCATCAATATAATGTAAAGGTCTCTGAAGTGGGAAAAGATGTTGTTTTTGTGTTCCCTGATCTGTAATTCTGTTGTCTTTGGGTTGACTTGCATAATAGACTTCCTTCAGGGATATATTGAATTAAGTGCTGCAAAAGTCTGTGATATATTTTATAAAGGCCATTCTAGCTTTATCATGTGTAAAAAGGTCAGGAAAAGTGAGCAGTTGTACATCTCCCATCATACATCATATCTCTTTTTGTTTCACTACGTATATGAAAAAGTTTTATTCAACAAGAGTTCATGTATTCATTTAGATAAAAAAATTGCATAGGGAAAAATTGTGTTGCATCCAACATCTGAATTGGATATTTTTATAATGATTCACATAAACATGGTCTCTTCATTAATATACAGTAACTGTACACTATATGGACCACATACACTTCAAGTCAAGATTCCCACATCATCAAAATAACAAATTGTAAAAAAAACTGTGAATAAAAAATCTAGCAATTTATTTACCCTCATTTCATTCCAAATCTGTTTATGACTCTTGCTTCTCTTGAGCACAAAATAAGATATTTTGAGACATGTCTCAGTGTTCAAACATTTGAAATAAATGGGGTCCAATGTTGTTCGGTTACCAACATTCTTCAAAATATCTTCTTTGTTTTCTGCACCAGAAATAAAAAATGACATACAGGTTTGGAGTGACATGAGGGTGAGTAAATGATGAAAGACCCTTTATTTTTGTGTGAACTATCCCTTTAATGGTTAAAACCATTGAGCGGATAATCTGCACAGTTTTAACAAGTAAAACAGCTGTTTTGGAGTTCCCGCAGTAATTCAACAAACTACATTCAGTTTGAGATCTATCATGCATCAGTTATTAATATCCACTCTGGCAATAAAGAGTGATGAATAGCTCTTCAGTCATAATACTGTATATGATTGGAGAACACTGTGATAACAATGACTTTATATTAATTTCTTTCGGTTGTGCATTGCAGAGTAATCAACCCCGAACCTTCATTCTTCCAGGAGAGCTGCTTTTCCACGGCTGCCTGCTGTCTATGTTAATTCTCATGGATGTAGAAGACACACAGACACTTTCTTTCATTTCTTTGTGCGTCGTGATGTTGCCTCAGAATGTTAATGAGCTCAACCATTACTCAGCAACCTGCGCAGATTTGTGTTCATGCGTGTTCTCAGCACCACTGAATTGGAAACGTACTTCTGACAGACCTAAATTTAAATCGATATTATAATCCTCCCCTCCAGTGAGCCGTTAATCACCGTGACGGGATTATTGAGTCAGAATTCAAGAAGCTGATCAGTCTGATTCGAGGATATCATTAAAACTTTTTAAGTTTGTAGACTGGATAAGTTGATTCATTAAAAAGATTAAACTCAAAAAGAACAGTTTGTTCAATAATTGGACATTGATACTTCTATTGTGAATAAGGATGGTAAAGTGTCAAGATTTTCAGTAGGCCTACAATTTGAGTCTGTTCCTCCCACAAAGCAATTGACCCGTGTGGAGCTTGATTGACAGATGACCGGACCAATCATAACGACGATATTATGTGCCCCCCCCTGGTCGTCGCTAGGGCTGTTAGATTCTGAGTTTTTTGCAGTCGATTCCGATTCCAATGGGCTATATGCAGGCGTGACTTCCGCGTTTCACGGTCAGAACCCTAGGCAGTTTCCGGTTGGGGAGACTTAAAGCAGAGAGAAATGGAAAAATGAGAAAATAGTTACATTTAGCAGATGCTGTACATTGCGGCACACAGCTATAGAAGTTCTGTTCTATCGTATCCTAGCTGCTGTTTTTGATTCCTGCTCAATGCCCTGTTTTACTACGGTAATAATAATTTTTCATTAATAATGTAATTTAGGCTACTAGCTGTTTTCAAAGAAATGCAATATAATATACAAAAACTATTTCTTCAGAGGTGTATAAAGACCTTACGTAATGAACCATTAAGTTTGTAATACCTTAGAATAAGCTATTTATATCTACATACAGAGCGGGCCTACATGCATTGAATTCGCCGCCATGTTTTGTACAGCAGCCCTAAACGGACAAACAACTCTAAGCGTTTCCTCTCCCTTGCGGTATAGTGGTGAAACGGTTCCCCTAACGTTAGTGGTGAAACGGTCTGTTTTTGGTTCCCAGAGTTATGGGTAAAACTAACGTCTGGTAACCAAAAATTGTTAGCTGGGACTCTGTCTAACGTTACGCCGCACGCGAGCGGCTCGATGCAACATGGCGAAAGCAAAAATAAACTGGACGTTTGTTGCGTCTCTTTGCGCTGCATCCAGTGGGCACAGAATTTCTGTTTATAATGGCTTAGTGTTGTATTCGCGCCGCTCGCGGGGCAGGGCGAGCGTTTTCAATCCATTCCCATGGAAGCTGAGCTAACGTTGCGCTCGCGGAGCAAAGCGAGCATTCCTCTTCTCCGCGAACGCCACGTGAACGTGCGCTTCCCTGATAGCACACATACATCTGGTTTACGTCTATTTGACGTCTGCATTTACATCTGCAAGACATCTACAATACATAGTTTGCTCATCTGCAATACGTCTCGGAGATGTCTGCTGTCAGACGTCATATAGACATCTTGAAGATGTCTGTAAGATGTTTATGATTTAGAATGGATGTACAACAGCTCTTTCTAAGATGTTTAGCAGATGTTTTTAAGCAGCAGATCTCTAGATCTTTAGCAGACGTATTACAGACGTTCAGACGTCTCCGAGACGTATTGCAGATGAGCAAACTATGTATTGCAGATGTCTTACAGATGTAAATGCAGACGTCAAATAGACGTAAACCAGATGGATTGTGCTATCTGGGTTAAGTTCATAAGAATGGATTAAAAACGCTCACCCTGCTCCGCACCAGTTTATTTGTACACAAAATGTCTGGTGAGACCACAACTATCAGACAGACATGTCAGACGAGCATAAGAGACTTTACCGTCAGACACTGACAGACAGAAATGTGACAGGGTAGAGATGACGTTTCATCTCACGCTGATATTTCTTTTAAATGTTTCAAAAACATTGATAGTGGATTTTTTATAATCTAACAGTGTCGATTTAATTTTTTACTCAATCTTATAGTTTTATTAACATAAATTTTCGTATCAGTGTTGTAATTAAAATCTTTTCATTGTCACCATGGTATGGGGGACACGCCCCACCCCCTCTAATGCCCCGCCCCCAATTAATCGAGTACTCGTTTTTCAAACCTGCCCAGTACTCGAAATTAAATATGATCAAAAATGCCCATCCCTAACTCTGTTAAAAGCCTTGTACCGTGGGTCCTAACGTGTCTCTGCTGGAAGTCTTTATAATATTAACGCAGGTCCTAGCTCCTGCCTGACTTTTATCCTTCTTTTTATACTTAAAATCCACAGAGCTTTTATTTTAATAATAAATAAGACATTGCTCTTTCTACAGTCTTTCTAATGCCCGCATGGTCTCTTCCCTGCTTCAACATGAGAAGACGCGCTGTCGCAGCCGACGACATCTTTTTGTACTGTGGTGGCCACCGTCATGTTTGGACTGAGAGATTCGTTGCAAATCTATAATACAACGCTAGTGGCCGATGTAAATCAAAAACTGCATATTCTCTAAGTGTAAATGACAGACAGATCTCTAGAGATCAGGAGCCTCATTTATAGAATGTTGCGTAGAAACCGTCCTAAATTTGACTTTACGATCATTTCTCCAAGTGCGTATGTGTGATTCATAGAACGAACGTACGCTGTACGCACAGAAAACGTGTGTACGCCTTTCTATCAGATGTGAAGTCTATAAATCGCAAATGATCTTGAAATTGCACGCAGCTAACAGTTTCAGATCTCCGATTTTAACAATGTTTAATTAATGTCATTGATATATGAAAGACTACGTCCAAATCCTATACAAGCGGCAAGATTGACTTGTATTTCCAAAAACTTGCAGCACTTGGACAAGCAAAAGTGCGTACATCTGCTCAGACCCTGGCGTGGCTCTAAGCACTTTTCTACATCAAAGACCGTTTTTATAAATATGAACGTTGCCATGGATGTTTGCTTCGCACACTTTACGATCAAATCTGTGCGTACGCACGTTTTATAAATGAGGCCCCAGTTACTAAGTAGCTCTGTTTCTCTTTACTGACTAATAGACTCATACACGTTTATTGCTATTGCTCTTTTAATCTTCTCATTTAATGTTAAATGCAAGTAGTGCAGACAGGTGTTGAAAAAGTTCTGTCCAATTTTAACAGCTTTAAACAGATGTTCATGTAAGTATATATGTTGTGAGATTGTGCTCTATATATATATATATATATACTGTATATATGCAATTCTCTTCACGCACATACTGAGCTCATCGTATTAAGAGAAGACATAGTAAGAGAAGACGGTCTGTTTACAGTCGGTCTGAAAAGACAAACGCAGTTATATGTCCGGTGTAGACACAGTGTAAGTGTTAGTCCCCATTGAGTGAATTGCGAGTGAAATGCACATGTAAATTCAAGTGAAATGCACATGTAAATTTCTCTTTTTTCACTGAAAATGAAAGCCAAATGGGCTTTCAACGTGAGGGTAAGTAAATGATGAAAGAAGTATAATTTGACTCAGTAAGCTGTAATGAGACCCCCTCTAAAGAATATAACATCCTGTGAAACTCTTAATACATTTTGACCCTATATATTAAATACACTAGAAGTGTCAGTTTGCCACCCGGTGTTAAATTTAGTTTGTCTGGGTATGTTTAACATTTGAAACCCAAATGTCCTGATGTTTCCAAAAAGTAAAAGAGCCTTAAAAATGAGTCTGCAGTGTCAGGACTTTCTCTAGCTAATGTGTGTCAGAGAGAGGAAGACCTTGAAGCAGCTGCTGTCCAGCTCAGTACCTCCCATAACGGATTACAGCACACCTGTGACAGCATTCGCCAGGGCCGCCCACTGCACTGCCCTCTCTGAACCTCTGATGTAGCTCACATGCATGCTCCTGACTGTGGATGCGCAGGCAGATCTACTCAAAATCTTATTCTGTCCTATCAGGTTCACTGAGAAGAAAGCTGTAGTCAGTGTGTGTGTGCAGTGTGTGGTTTGGGATAGTTTGAGTGATGGGCAGGTAAATCTGTTTTCTCTTGTTTATCTACTTTGAAGCGGTAGGCTGATTTGGACACAGACCACGAAACACCACGCAAATGCATTTCTGGAAAGTTGTTTCCGAGTATAACATAATATAAAATTTTGACTTTGGTACTTACTATATTCATCAGGATTGGATTGGATCCAAACACTTTCAACATGGCTTAGTTATATTTTCCATATTTGCTTGTCATTCAGTTACTTGAGCATAAAAGTAGTTTCAGAAGCAAATTTGTGATGAAATATTATGTGTTTTTTCCCCCCCAAATAACAGCATGCTTTGAAGAATTGTGCACAGAGACGTTAAGAAAGAAAGTAAACCGATTGTGATTATGTTGTGTAAATCATATTCGCATGCAAATAATGACAAACGTTCTCTGAGAAAAAGAGGACGAGAGTTTCTCCAGGCCCAGTCAACCCATATTTCTCTCTGAGTAGGCCTCCGACAGATTAATAATGCAATTGTTTCTTAGACGTGGTTGTGTATGTATGTGTGTTTGTCAAAGCGATTGTGCTTGGACTCCAGTGATAGCATTTTGCCTGTTTTGTTCTGTTGAATTTATGCACTGCTTTCTCGGAGAAAGAGTCTGACAGAGAAACCGCCCCTCTTCACACCCGCTATCCATTTCTTTTGTATTTGCTCCCTCTGCTTCTTCATTCTGCAGCATTCTGGGTTATCTTTCATACTCTTTATTCTCATTTTTGCTAACTTGTGCTGTTGCAGCGCCTGTCTGTTGCCCAGAGCAACTTAAGACACAACAGTGTGGACTTTCTGTCCTGAACTCACATTTTTCTGGAGAAAGTNTGTATTCTGCGACGTGAGACGGCAAGCAGACAGTTGGTTAAGCCATACTGTCTGCTCCCTGACCTGGGCCCCAGCGAGTCAAGTTTTAGCATTAGCATTAAGACTTTTTGCCATATTTCTAGACAGGAGGAAGTCCCAGCCCAGGAGGGATGGCGACCATCTCGTTTCAACAGGTCAGGTCTGCCCTCAAAACTCTTCCAGTTATTTATAAAAACTATATCATTCTGCAGGCACCACTCAGACAACCAGCCATTTAGTGATGATAATCAGCTATAAATCTCATCACCACGATAAGCAGTGAGGGGGCCAGAGAATATTACAGTGTCTGACATCATGCTTGCGAGCTCACACACCTCTTTAATGTTATCTTTTGTGAAACTGAGTGATAAATCATGTGATTTCATGAGAATGTGGGGGTAGGAGTGTTGTTCCTCTTTTTGTGTTAACAGAAGTGTGAGTGAGGAGACACCCTAAGAAATGGAGGTCTGCCTGGTAACTTCGGACGGAGGCTTCTGTATTGGCAGAGAAGAGAGTCACCCCACCGGGCTCTGGGAGGAACCAAACAAGAATATAAAAATATGTGTGATGTGTTTGTAAAGCGTTCTGGAATGCCCAGATGCTCTTGATGTATCTGTTGTTCGGAATCCTGAGCTCAGCTCGATCTATTTTACTCGCCTTCTATTCTAAATAAAAGCAATCTGATCATAGACGTTGTATGAGCGATTTCTGAACCGGGGAAGGACTGTAAGATTTCAGTCCAACACAAGTCGAAAACACACTTACCTGGAGCAGTGGGAAGCAGTGGCGTAGCCAGAATCACAATGTAGGTGATTCTTATACAAAATCGATGCGTTTGTATAAGAGATATTTCCATATTGACAACGCTATTAACGATAATGTCTAAAATCCACTGCAGGTGAACGAGAGGCTTGTTTTTCCGTTAAATTATTGTGACAAAAGTGCCAGCCCAGAGAAGGTGGTGTTTCGATTGGCTGAAAACGAAAAATGCTGTGTTCGTCACAGGAACTTACGACACGCCTGCGTCATTTGCCAGAAAAACAAGCCTCTCGTTCGCCTGCAACGGATGTTAGACATTATCGTTAATATTATCATTAGTTTCTTGTCTAAAACAGTACAGACTTAAAAAAATGATGGATGAAGTCTAGAGCTGTGGAATGACATAAAATATTCATAAAAGCTAAATCTTTGTTTGCACACACAGTGCAGATATAAGTACATGTATACACATATTTAACCAATCATATAAGCACGTTTGCTTTTCAGACGGACTGTAAATGGACCATCTTCTCTTACTCTCTACCGATGAGCTCAGTATGTGCGTGAAGAGAATGATATGTATATAAAGCACAGTCTCTTCTAAAGCTGCCTCTCACAGACGTCTGTTTAAAGCTGTTAAGGATAAAACTTTTTCAACACCTGTTTGCATTACTTGCATTTAACAGTAATATTTGTCATGATTCTGCCTCATCATCTCATGTCTTTCTTGGTCTAGTGGCAGGATCATGACAAAGCCTCATGTTTAGAGAGAGACATGGCATTGTTTGTTTTGACATGTCATGCGCTCTCTCTGGTCTCGTCTTTGTCCCCGCCCTCTCGTTTCCTCATTATTGATTGTTTATTATTTCATCCCCCACAGCTGTTCCCTCTTGATTTGATACCTTATTTAATGCCCCTATGTTTTCTGTCTTGTGCTGGTTCATTTTGATTTGTTTGGTCCATGTCACCCGCCTTGTTTTGTATTGTTGTGTCTAGTCTAGTCTAGTCTAGTCTAGTCTAGTTATTTGTAGTTTATTTCAAATCTTGTCTCTAGTCTAGTTTAGTGTAGTTCCGTGTTCCTGTTTATCCGTCATGTTTTTCTCCCTTGTTATTTTACCCCCTCATGGGTTTTTGTTTTGTCTTTATTATTAAATAAGTCTTGTGTTAACCTCTTACCCGCTGTCTGCACCTGGGTCCTCTGTCCCCCGATCCTGACAAATATTAATATGCACAGTATTCTTACATATTTTTAATGCAATTTACTGATTATCGATCTGTCTATCTATAATCCTCAAGTATTTTTGTGCACACTGCTGAATAACTTTAAACATAGTAATTTGACATGTGCTTTATTTTTGAAAACAGCTAGTAAATTAGATTATTAATGATATTATTAATGATACATTGGAATTGCAGAACAAAATCAACATGTTTGGTTAAGGTTTTTGTTATAGAAACAATAAACAATTAATACATGTAAACGTGACAGCTTAGAAAACTGTCTTGCATTAAAAATGTGTACATCTTTTTAATAATAAATAAAAAACTGTAGTAAAACAAGGAATTGAGCAGGAATCGAAAACAGCAGCTAGCTCTTTCGATTCCCAAACCAGGAGTTGGAATCAGAATCCACTGCAAAAAATTCAGAATCGAACAGCCCTAGAAAACACATCTCTTCCGTCAGCACCTGACCGATCAGTTTGACTTCAATCTCTTTTCTACTCTTTCTATATAAAAAAAACGTACCTTTGTATACTGTGGTAAGCTATATGAGACCAGTTTTATTGCACTTTTGCTTTTTGTTGTCCTTATGTTGTTCCAATTGCTTCCATTGTTTACCTCATTTTTAAGTGGATAAAAGCGTCTGCTAAATGACTAAATGTAAATGTACTAAACTAATATTTAAACGTTTACTTCTGTTTGCACAAGAATGATCATAAAGTAAATATAAACACTTCAATACACCACATTTGGTTTGCTATACATCTATTTGTGTGACAGTAGTAACCTACTGCATCGTGCAAGTTTAGAATTAACGTAACGTTATCGTCTGCTGGTGTGGACGCAAATATGGGAATAATTATTGTTACAGTTATCTCAAATCATAAATGCATATTGCAGACCTTTCTGTCTGAAATCAGCATGTTATTTTTCCAGAAATTCTTCACTATTTCCCCGGAGAGTGCACACATTTACACTGGGACAGCATGGCTGATACCGAAGATTCTCAGACATAGCAACAGGAACGAAGGGGGGCGGGGTTTTGCAAAGGGTCAATTTCAAACTGAAAAACAAATTACCAAAAGATACACGGACCATACAAATGTTTTCTGTGAGTACGTTCGTTCTATGAATTACACCTACGCACTCTGAGAAATTATCCTAAAATTTTATTTAGGATGGTTTCTATGCTACATTTTATAAATAAGGCCCCAGGTGAGCACCATTTCTAGACCGCAGTCGTCACGATTCTGTATGTATCTGAGTCCCAATCCGCATACTATCCATCCTAAATAGTATTAGAAAGTAGAATTATTATGTCACATATGGTAGTATGTTGAAAAGGGTATAGAGGGTATGGACGTGTCGTCACTTTACCGTGTGAAGACCATGTGAGCATGTCAGAGCGTGCCCTCCTGGGTGGCAAAACACTCAGCAAAATGACTGCTTAAAATATCAGGAAACGCAATTTCGCGCAACATTTTAGTGTCCAGGAACACCTGATTCCTAACTCGTAGAGACATTGCAAGGATCACCGTCGAGCTGCTTGTAATTTCAGCAAATAATTGTGTGTTTTAGTCCCGGTTTATTTGTTTCTCCTATTCTCCTCAGCCATTTTGCTGTTTGTTTTACCACTCAGGAACATGTCCTGGCGCTTAAGGGGGGCGTGTCCCAGCGTGTTCACGTGGGAAAGTGATGTCAATGCATACCCTCTATTCCAAATATTCCCAGATGGTCTACTACTTCCGGTAGAAATTTCAAGTGCAGAACGATGCACGCTCTAACGGCTAATATTACCCACTCACCGCGAGTAGGCGGAGTTTAGTTTAGTTTAAAATAACAAATGTAAGTATACAATAAACATTACATACGAAATAATGAATAAATAACCTTAATGGAAAGAAGAGCTGTATTTTGATGTGTGTAACAGTTAATTGCCACAATGTTGTCTAGGCAACAACGGCCACTTCCGCTTCCTTTTAGCATGTCCCAGTGCGTGTATATTGTTTTGCTACACACTAAAATGTATATACTTTTCCATAAAAACAGTACATACTTTTAGTGCATAGTATCAGTAGGCGAATTGGGACGCAGCATGTGTTTTCCCGGTTAGTTTGGACTTTTAATTTCTTTTCTGTCCTTTTTTGTAGTCATTTGTAATTCTTTTGTTCATTGGTTCCCTGTTGATTGCCTCCCATGTGTGTCTTGTTAGCGCCCCTTAGTTTGTGTTTTAATTTATCGTTGTTTTGCCACCTCGTGAAACTTGCTTTTTAAGCAAAATTAGCCTTTGCGGCTGTGATTTTAGGGTTTGTTTTGATATCATGTTATAAATATATAAATTTAAATACACACGCCTGTTTGTTGAAAGTCGTGCTGAGTGACACGAAAAGATAAGTCATGCTGAGTGACATTACTAAAAGGTTGTTCTCACTGACACGAATAAATGGGGATATTCATGTCCATGAACACGCATTAATAGATTCCAAATTACGTGTTGTGGGAATATTTTTCAGATAAAAGTATGATTTAAATATCAATATAATCAATAAGTGTTTTCTTTCATTAAATCATTAAGCTGTGTGATTTTGTCATGTGCTTGCTATCTTACTCAGTAAAATAGTTACTGTGGCAAATGGGGGTTGGAGCCATAAATTATCTAGATCAACACACACACACACACACACAAAGAGT
>NC_079890.1:7393578-7431741 GCF_024868665.1 Triplophysa rosa
GGAACTAGAAAAAGTTAAAACACAGTTATTAAAGTTACAATTAGAAAAAGCCAAAAGTGAAGGGACAACCAAGAAGGCCAAACAAATGCCCCAGCACACCCCGAATGCACCTCAACCTATAGATCCATATCAGGGACCCCCTTACAGTGGTTCTCCTTTTGGAGGGCCACCATATCAACAACCATACAGTAACCCAGGCTACAGCCAAGGCCAATACCATAGACAGAGGCCTATGAGCAGAGGAAATGCCAGGGGCCGACCTGAAAGAGGGAGGGGAGGGTTTGAGAGGGACCAGTGTTTTGAGTGTGGTGAGTATGGACATTGGGCGAGAAATTGTCCACAAAAAACCGTCACAGAGTCAGGGCCAAAATAACGGTCCACCTGCGGGGGGATGGGGTCCCCAAAGAGGTGGCACCGTTGGTCGAGGCAGGGGACCACAAACCCCATACAACCCGGGGCAACGCCTCTCGTCACCCTCCAACCTACAGGTGCCTGTGCACCCAACATGGGGCCCGGAGGGTGGGGTGGAGGAATGTTGAAGGGGCCCACAGAGAACCACCATGAGAGGAATGGCTGAACCTCTCATGGAAATAGTGGTAAACCATCAACCACTAAAAGCTCTGGTAGATACCGGGGCCACATACTCCACTGTAACGAAGGGCACAATTGACAACAGCGATCTCACAAATCGCACAGTAGGAGTAATAGGATTCTCTGGTGAGGTAGAAAAATGGCCTATGACAAAGTTGTTGAGGGTACAAATTGATAAACAAATATTGACGCACTCAATCCTGTATTCTTGTAATGCTCCCATCCCCCTTTTAGGCAGAGATCTATTAATCAAATTAGGAGCCAGCATTTTATGTTCACCCGAGGGAGTGATAGTGAAATTTCCAGATGGTTCAGAAACAAATTGTTCTCTTTCAGGTCACACCACAGACAGTCAGTGGATGTTAACATCGTGTGGTGAGTTAGAAGATGCTGATATATATTGGGTTGAGCTAGATTCCAGTGTAGCCACTAATAGTATTGTATCTAGGTATAATGAACATCGCCAATGGATAACAAACATAGACATTTTTCTGCCACCAATAGACCCCTTACATTGCACATTGTTTTATGACAGGGATGACACCGCACAATACCAAGATCTATTTCAGGAAATAGAAGACAGCAAATGGGTGATAAGGGGATCTGGTCTCATGATAGGAAAAGAGGGAGTAGTGACACCAATTTTACTGACAGAAGAGCAGATGAAATGGTATGAAATGTCTGATACAGCTGCACCACACGTCTCTGTAGCATTACATCCGAAACATGAAGCTAGGGAGCTAGGCAACATGACTAAGAGGCTGTTGGCAGCTAATGATTGGAAACCCACAGAAACTTGGGGTATCCTGTATTCCGAGACACAAAAAGCATATTGGGTGCAAGACCAAACAGAAGACACAGGGGTGTTGACACATAAACAGATCTCTAGAAGCCATGGTAGGGAGCAGACAGACGCTGACGGAGCAGAAAAAATGATTGACACTGTAGCGAGGAAGGCGGGGCGAGAGCCGTGGGGCGAGTAAGGCGGGGCCGGCGGCGTAAGTGGCAACGAGTGTCAGCTGTGCGACCGCCGGTCCCCGCATGCCTCACGGGGTGTGGTGGTGTTTAACTTAAAGCTAACAGGTTTGATGTTACAAAACCCTACATCTGTTGGTCCTTGAGACCATAGATTATCTGGCAATGTGTCAATCATTTTTTCTGCTCCGTCAGCGTCTGTCTGCTCCCTACCATGGCTTCTAGAGATCTGTTTATGTGTCAACACCCCTGTGTCTTCTGTTTGGTCTTGCACCCAATATGCTTTTTGTGTCTCGGAATACAGGATACCCCAAGTTTCTGTGGGTTTCCAATCATTAGCTGCCAACAGCCTCTTAGTCATGTTGCCTAGCTCCCTAGCTTCATGTTTCGGATGTAATGCTACAGAGACGTGTGGTGCAGCTGTATCAGACATTTCATACCATTTCATCTGCTCTTCTGTCAGTAAAATTGGTGCACTACTCCCTCTTTTCCTATCATGAGACCGATCCCCTTTACACCCATTTCTGTCCTTCTATTTCCTGGAACAAGATCTTGGTATTGTGTGGTGTCATCCCTGTCATAAAACAATGTGCAATGTAAGGGGTCTATTGGTGGCAGAAAAATGTCTATGTTTGTGATCCACTGGCGATGTTCGTTATACCTAGATACAACACTGTTTGGGGCTACACTGGAATCTAGCTCAACCCAATATATGTCAGCATCTTCTAACTCACCACACGATGTTAACATCCACTGACTGTCTGTGGTGTGGCCTGCAAGGGAACAATTTGTTTCTGAACCATCTGGAAATTTCACTATCACTCCCTCGGGTGAACATAAAATGCTGGCTCCTAATTTAATTAATAAATCTCTGCCTAAAAGGGGGATGGGAGCATTGCAAGAGTACAGGAACGAGTGCGACAATGTCTGATTGGCGATCTTCACTCTCAACAGTTTGGTCATCGGCCATTTTTCTACCCCACCAGAGAACCCTATTACTCCCACTGTGCGATTTGTCAGATCGCTATTGTCAATTGTGCCCTTTGTTACAGTAGAGTATGTGGCCCCGGTATCTACCAGAGCCTTTAGTGGTGTATCGGTTACCACTATTTCCATGAGAGGTTCAGCCATTCCTCTCACGGTGGTTCTCTGTGGGCCCCTTCAACATTCCTCCGCCCCACCCTCCGGGCCCCATGTTGGGTGCACAGGCACCTGTAGGTTGGAAGGTGACGGGAAGTGTTGCCCCGGGTTGTATGGGGTTTGTGGTCCCCTGCCAAGACCACCGGCGCCACCTCTTCGGGGACCCCATCCCCCCGCAGGTGGACCGTTATATTGGCCTTGAGTCTGTGACTCGTTTTGTGGACAATTTCTTGCCCAATGTCCATTTTCGCCGCACACGAAACACTGCGTCCCACTCTGCCCCCCTCTCCCTTGCCCTCCCTGTCTACGTCCATTTCCTCTCCAGGGGGATCCCTGCCTACGGTTTGTTCCTTGGGCATAATGTGGGTTGCTATATGGATGGTGGTGTGTCGGTCCTCTAAAAGGAGAACCACTGTAAGGGGGTCCTTGATATGGGTCTATGGGTTGGGGTGCATTGGGAGTATGTTGTGGCATTTGCTTGGCCTTTTTGGTTGTCCCTTCACTTTTGGCTTTTTCTAATTGCAATTTTAACAACTGGGTTTTAACTCTTTCTAGTTCCTCTTCCTCTTTATTGGCTCTTTCCACTGCTCTGTCTGTGTGGTGCACTAAATGTCTTTCCCATACCTCGTTACTTGCCACTGGGATATCTGGGTTATTCTCCATTGCTTGTTTTACTCCATTTGGAGCTCCTGTCATTACTGCTGCTCTAAATATGTCTCGTGTCACAGGGTTGTTTAAACTGTTTTCCTCCACCATTTGTTCCCACTCAGCAGCACAACGGAAATAATAAGCCGCTCCAGTCTCACCTGGCTTAATGCGGAATTTTATATTCTGGTACACTGTTGGTGGCACAGGATATATTCGACGAAGAGTTTGGCTTACAACAGTACTTACTCTGGTAAATGGTATCTCATTTGCAACATACATAGTATTTGCATCGAGCTCTAAATTTTGCATTTGTGAGGCTGTCAGTATCTGACCCAACAGGCATCTCAAGTCACCCAAAGCCAAGTCAGTGCCATGGCTGAGTGCTGTCAGCTTACTCAACCATCTGCTGCCTCCTGAGGTAATGGGTGGCAATTTACTCGCTATTGCTGTCATGTCACTGTGTGACCAAGGTTGGTACTGGAGATTCCCTCCTGGTCTGTGCATTAATGGTGCTTGCATTTGAGGTACCTGTAGTTGACGACTTGGGTCATAGTTCAGGTAATGTTCCCTTTCCTCCTTCTCTTCCTCATGGTCTGGGTGCCCTGGCTGTTTCCTGCTCCTTAACCTATGGGCTATTGGCTCACCCAGTGTCATTTTCCCTGCAAATTGAACTGGTATTGGCCCTGTTAGCATATCGGTCCCTGCTTGTGGATTAGGGGTGGATGTATTTATTGTTTTTGCAAATATAATGTCTTCTTCAGTATTCTCATTGTCACCCTTCTCAGACTCTTCCTGTTCATGTCTTGTTCTCTCTACTTCTTCCATAACTCGTCGTGCTTTTACTAATGTGTCTTCCACACCCTTGTTCACTGCAGTTTTTAATTCATCAAATTCCTTGCGTATCCTGTCTATTTCACCAGTCATTTCTCCTACTTCAACATCCATTTTTCCCCCATTTATTGTCATCACTACCTGCTGTTTGTGCTGTTCGTATGAAGGGGGGTTGCTTAGGGTTGGGTATAATGAAGTGGGTTGGGCTTTTCTGGTGGCGGAGCAGAGGATAGTCTTGGTGCTTCCTGTATTCTCTTCATTTCTCATTCTGGCTGCTGAGTTGTTCACNTATTTGGGTCCCTCAGTACCGCAACAAACCAGAAGCAGAAGAAGGTGTAGCCACCACTGTTTCTGGACTGATTGACAAGGGAGTGATAACCCCTTATAGGTCTAATTGGAACACACCAATTTTTCCTGTGCCAAAACCAGGCACTAACAAATACAGATTGGTACATGATTTACGAAACATCAACTCCATTGTAGCAACACCTACAATGACAGTGCCAAACCCATATATTGCGCTGTCCACATTGACACCAGCGCACCAATGGTTTACATGCATCGATACTGTATAATAATCATCATTAAGTATACTCATTTTTTAGGATCTGATTAGCAGAGGTGATAATATTATCGGCTCATATGTATTCGTCTAGCAAATCCATCAGTAATATAATATCCGCAGCAAGATCCAACATAATTTAAGGCACGTTATTTCGTGCGCAGTATAATATAATATTTATTTATTAAACTAACTATACGTGGTGAACGAACAATTAGGCACGTTCATGAAAACATACACACATTAGACATACACGCAAGGAGAGAGAGAGAGAGAGAGCGAGAAAGAGAGAGACAGAGACTTGGCTTTTACATATCTTTAATTCAATACAAAACGTAATCTATATCACCATAAACAAATTTCAGTATACAAATTCTCTCTTCACAAAAATACATACATTATATTTGTATTTATTTTTTAAAAATTAAAATATTTAAAATAAAACTTCCATTTCCATCAGTCTCACACAGAAAGTTATTAACCCCACCCAAAAATCAACATTGTTTGTGAGACTATAAAAAGCATATTCGGTTGTTAGCCTTTTTTTACAAAACATTTTGTTAACAAAATGGGATCTGTACAACCCTTTCCCTCAATTTTGTTTTTTTCTGGTACACTAAATTGCCAACTTGACCATTCCACAAAGAAAGTTGAGAATAATTACTTTTTGTTTTCTACTCTGTATTTTGTACCATAAATAAACAACGGGACAATAAATAACCCCATTAAATTCAAACTCCAGTCTTTCACCAATTGCATCAAAAACTCATAAAAACGAGTCACAGTTTCAGATAAATTGCAAAATGGACACCCCAACCACAAAAAGGATTCAGCCATGCAATGGGCCTCATTCATGAAACATTCGTAAATACAGTATATGAGTAAATTCCGAGTAATTTGTGCGCTAAACAGACCTTCCCGAAAACTTTCCTCCAAATTCAGAAATACTTCGTAAACGTCAGATTTGATAGTAAAATGTGTGTATGTTAATGAATTCCAATCACTCGTAAACAGGGCGTGCATGCACGCTCATTCACAATTAGCATAATCCCCGCCTATGAATTACAGCTACGCAAATTACGTATCTAGGAATGCCGGAATCCTCTGGACTTCATTCTCTGGTTTGGCTTCATTATTTGCATAAATGCATAAGATACTAATAGGCTGTATGCTTACCAATAAATTATTCAATTAAACCAAAGCGTTTTTTAGCCAGCTAAAATAATAATACCCGGTGCTCTTCTGAAAACGACCAGCTGGTGGTGCCTGAGAATGCTTTGGAGGCACTGCGCGTTATTCCGGAGATGCGTTTGTTCCTGTGATTTAGAATATCCGCAACAGTTAGCCTACTTATAGTATCTAGTATCTTATTTTAAAGAATATGAATTAATATGAAAATTCAGTAACCATTAATATTAACTTCTGCATTGTTGAGTATGATGGTTGGTCAATGTAGTGTTTGTTCTGCCTCTTCTCCACTGTGATTGGACGCCGGCTGTGTAAAAAAGGACAGTGTTTTACTCAAAGTTATAAAGTAAAAAAAACAAATAAAAGACAGGGCAAAAGAACTTGTGAAATATCATTATGATACATACTGCATCAAAATGCAGTGTCATCAGTGTGTCTAAAAGAATACAGAATGTTACGTGTGGTTTTACGCACTATTTACACGTTAGGAGCAGGTGTATATTTCTTTTGTACCAACTAACATTTTGAAAATATGAACATTTTCATAAATCCGAAAATTTGCATCAAAACGACTTTACGAACGATTTACACAAAAAATCGTTCCGCTCGTGTTTCATGAATGAGGCCCAATGTGTCTGTTCGTGGCCAGAATCCCATGTACAACTCTCCATTGGAGATCGCCCACTCTCTTCTCAATGGGCCTTTTATACAGGGACCTTAAGCTAATTTTCGGGGAAGAATCTAAACCCAGCACTAAAGTCCATTTATCTGTCACATTCTTAAATTCTTGATAATTTAAGCTTTTCACACATGCTGTATATAAAGTCTTGATCTTATAACCCCAGAGTTTAAAATCTCAACAGGGAAAAAAGGATTGAAAATAAGAGATTCAATAAACAGCCATGGACCTGATCTTGACCATTCCCTTTGAACAGGAAACAGTTGCCATATATTTAAAACACTGAGATAGAAAGGGTTAAGTACACTCAAAGATGTTCTCCAAACCCATGCGTCCATCCTTGTGTAAAAATAGCACACGTTAACTCCATCCACCCAGAATGTTGATGATATAACAGTCTCTATAAAGTCTGCAATCGAAATGTTGCCACTCTAGCTCTTATATCAATCAGTCCTTGTCCACCGTCTTGAACAAGAAGATATAGAACAGCAGCTTTCAGCCAATGCTGGCCAGACCAAAAAATCCACAAGTGCTTTTTGAATTTCCTGAATTAACATAGCTCCACAACCATCAACTTATGCCAGAGCATGGAGGCAATAAGGTTGTTGGCAATCAGTGTTCCTCCCCTATATGATAACTGGGGTTGCACCCATTTCCAGTTAGACAGCCTAGCACGAACCTTATCCACTAAACCCTCCCAATTTTTCTTTTTATATTCGTCATGTCCTAAATAAACTCCTAAATACTTAAAGGGATTTTTCACACAAGAAACAAAATTTCCCCATGTTTTACTCTCCCTCAAGGCATCCTGTGTGAATATGACTTTCTTCTTTAAGAATAATACAGTCGGCGTTGTTACTTGTAAAACCATGTATCCTTTTTTGTTCCAAGCGGTAGAATGGGAGGGAATGGAGGCGAGTTTTTGAAGCTTGTGCGTGAACTAGAGGATTATTGTTCCGGCAAATGATGCAGGTTTGTCGTAAGTTCCGGTAACGAACGCTGCATTTTTCGATTTGTTTGGCTGTTTCCTCTCTGCTGCCGCTTTCATCACTGAAACTTACGATACGCCTGCATCATTTGCTGGAACAACAACCCTCTCGTTCACGTGCAGCCGAGGGATAACAGAAGTTAGACATTATCATTAATAGCGTTGTCAATATGGACATTTGTCCTAAATTAAAGCATTGATTCGCTTCAGAAGACCTTTGTTAAGACCATGGAGCCGTGTCGAGCAGTTCTTTGATTGATGGATGCACTTTTTGTTATGTTATCCTGGGTTATGTTAAAAGGATAAAAGTGTATATTTCATTTTGTAAGCACTTTTTGGAGCTTCAAAAACTCACCTCCTATTCACTCCTATTTACTCCTAAAACCTCCTGACAAAAAAGTTTTTTTGTTCAGTCCATTGTTTCCAAAAGAATTAAAATAAAAGGGGGTTGTATTTGTTAGAATCATTTTAAGTTACTATGATGATCTGAGAAAAAACAGAGGCTGTGCATGCGCTGTGTGACAGAATATAACCAAAATCTCTGCTCTGTAAGGTGTGTGTGGTGATTTTATCAGACGATGTGTCTTCTTATAAAACAGAACTGACAACAGAAACAGAAAAATAGGTAAATGACTACGGCTTTATTGGTCAATAAGCTGTATGTAATGTTCAGAGAGTAGAATCAAAACGGGTTTGAAGTTGCAACTTTTGCTGCCTTTTCGCGCTCTCAGAAATTTGATGATTCCCACTTCAACGCGTAAATAATTTATGGAACAGTGCTCTTTTAATGTTAAAATATACTATTAGCCGTTACGCTTTTTTGGCTAAAGGTTGTAGACTTTCCATCTAGTGTTCTCCCTGCCGCTCACTCACAAACGCAGGGAGATGCGTTTCCTGCATCGGGAAAGCGAGACCTCGCGCTAGCGGGACTGTTCTGACGACATTTTCCCACTGATTGAAAGCAACAGTTTATAAAAAAGACCGTAGGTTTGTTGTTGCACACGTCTTCTGAACAAAAGTCGCTAAAGGGGTCGGAAAAGTCGCTAAATCGCAAATTTAGCAACAACGGCCAGACAAATTAGGAATGAATGAACCAACAAGTCAAACTGTTCAGCGGTTTGCTCGTATAAGAAAAGAAAAGTGTTATTATTTTTATTAATATGTTATAACTATCAGGCATATGCAGTCGATTTAGACTAAAAAATTATCCTTATATGAGCCCCTGTGATCATAAACAACACGTTTGCTCTAATGATTAAATAATGCTTTTAATGTCCTGCATTTGGCTCATTCTCCACCTATAACACGTTTTTTTCTGTTATATAATAAACATGAACAACTCTTGTTTTGATTTTTAATGTGTTTCCTTCTGTCATGTAAATTTCGTGAACTAGTTTCATATACGTCCTTCGGATGAGATGTTGAACCGAGGTCCTGACTCCCTGTGGTCATTAAAGATCCCATGGCTCTTCTTGTAAAAGAGTAGGGGTGTAACCCCGTTGTACTGGCCAGATTCCCTCCACTGGCCCTTGTCAATTATGGCCTCCTAATAATCCCCACCCTCTGAATTGGCTTTATCTCTCTCTCCTCTCTACATTTGGCTGGTGTGTGGTGAGCGCATTGGCGCCGTTGTACTATGGCTGCCATCGCATCATCCAGTTGGATGCTGCACACTGGTGGTGGTTGAGGAGAGATCCCCCTCAAATGATTGTAAAGCGCTTTTGGTGTAGAGCAATACACATTAAAACGCTATAAATGCCTCATTCATTCATATGTAAATGTTTTTAAGTCAGTAGTAGCAGTGGTAGTAGCATTTTGGTTGACTAGCTACTGTAAATATATGTTACTATATAAATATGCTGTACTGTATGTTGGCTCCCCTGCCATTGGAATTTACCTGTATCCAGTAAACTTGAGAGAGAGAGATTTTTGAAGCGACAACAATACTTTATATGCGAAAAAAACAACCAAAATAAAGACTTTAATCAATATATTCTCCTCTGTCTTGCCAGTCTATGGTGCGTGTTCATGAGAGCACTTTGAACGCATGCGCATTCGATTATTTATGAAGTCGTTATCTTGGTTTGTTTCTCATACATAAAGCATTCTTGTCGCTTCAAAAAAATTAAATTGAGCCACTATGAGCGAATGGACCAATTCAACAATGCCTTTAGTACTTTTCTGGACCTTGATAAAAACTATAACCATTATGTATACGAAGAGGCCTGGAAAATCTCTTGGATGTCACCTAAATATCTTTATTTGTGCTCCGAAGACACCAAGAGGTCTCAAAACATGTTTAACGTCATGTGGGTAAGTAAAAAGAAATCACATAAATTTGATTTTGGATGAACTTACCCTTTAAGCATGTGATGTTTTTTAGATGGCAAGTGATTGTTTTTGTCATCTCCTAACAAAACATTATATGTTTCATGTTAATGGGGATTTTTTAATAATTGGAGGAGACTGGAATTTCTCTTTGGATTTTATTCATGATAGAAATGGTAAAGAACCCCATTTTATGTCAGCACTTTTTTAAAAAGAGATTTTTGCACAATTTGAACTCATTGACATTTGGAAAGAGAAAAATAAATGAATTAAACAATATATTTGGATTAAGGTGACAGAGGATATAGTCAGTGCTGCACAACTAGATACAGTGCCTTGCAAAAGTATTCATCCCCTTCGTTTTATTCACATTTTGTTATGTTGCTGCCTTATCTTAAACTACTTTAAATTATTTGTTTTATATTAATCTAAACTCCATGCACAATAATGTCAAAACAAAAACTGATTTGTGACTTAGAACTTTGCAAATGTATTACAACTAAAAAACTAAAATAAGTATGTTGCATAAGTATTCATACCCTTAACTCAGTAGTTGGTTAAAGCACTTTTACAGACTCAAATCTTTTTGGGTATGATGTAACAAGCTTTACAATTTTCTGCCATTATTCTCCTCAGATCCTTTCAAACTCTGTCAGGTTGGATGGAGAACATCAGTAGACAGACATTTTCAGGCTTATACAGAGTTCAGTTGGGTTCAAGCTCAAGCACTACTAGCTGGGCCACTCAAGGACATAGACAGAGTTGTCCATAAGCCACTCTTGCATTGTTTTAGCTGTGTGCTTAGGATCATTGTCATGCTGGAGAATGAACCTTCTGCCCTGTCTGAGGTTTTGAATGTTCTGGGCTAGGTTTTCATGGTCATTATCTCTGTATTTTGTGCCGTTGAGCTTTTCTTCTACTCTTACAGTGCTTCAGTCCCTGCAGCTGAAAAACACCCCCACTTCATGATGCCGTTTCCACCACACTTTACTGTTGAGATGGTATTGTACAGGTGTTGAGCATGCCTGGTTGTCTCCAGACATGATGCATGAAACTGAGATTCATCAGACCAGAAAATCTTGTTTCTGACAGTTTGAAAGATTAGTTGAAATGTACGTTTTTGCATATTTCAAGTTTTCATGTGTCTTCACTGAGCAAAGGCTTGAGTCTGGCCACTCTGCCATAAAGCCCAGATTGGTGGAGTGTTGCAATGATGTTTGTCCTTCTGTAAGTTTCTCCAATCTCCATACATGATCATGGAGCTCAACCAGAGTAATCATCAGCTTCTTGGTCACCGCTCACCGCTCACTAACCAAGACCCTTCTCCATCGATGGCTCAATTTGGACAGGAGGTCAGCTCAAGTAAGAGATCTGGTGCGGGAGACTGCATTTATTTATTTATTTATTAGATATTATTTATTATAATGATCTTGCTTGGTCTATAAACAACATGCACTGTGCTGTGTTTTACCTTTCTGTGTTTTTCTTATTTGCTCCTGTAAAGCTGCTTTGGAACAATGCACATTGTGAAAAGCGCTATATAAATAAAATTGAATTGAATTGGTGGTTCCAAACCTCTTTCATTAAGGATTAATGGAGGCTACATGCTTCTGTGAACCTTCAATACAGCAGATTTTTTTCAGAAGTCTTCCCCAGATCTGTGTCTTCTCTACTGGCAGTTCTTTTAACCTCATGTCTTGATTTTTACTTTGATAAGCATTTTCAGCTGTTGCACCTTTTATTGAGAGGTATGCACCGCTCCAAATCATACTTATTCAATTGAATTTGGCACAGGTTAACTCCACTCGAAGTGTAGAAACATCAAAAAGCAAAACTAATGCTTCTGAGCTAAATTCCAAGTGTCCCAGAAAAGGGCATGAATACTTATGCAATGTACTTATTTCAGTTTTTAATTTTTAATAAATTTGCAAATGTATCACAAATCTGTTTTTTTGTTTTGTCATTATTGTGCATGTAGTGTAGATTATTATTATTATTTTTCATTTAAAGTAGTTTAAGATTAGGCAGAAACATAACAAAATGCGAATAAAATGAAGGGGGATGAATATTTTGCAAGGCACTGTAGATTTTATATTAAGAACACAATGATTAGTAGAATTGGAGAGTCCAGTTTTTTCTCAGATCATCATAGTAACTTAAAATGATTCTAACAAATACAACCCCCTTTTATTTTAATTCTTTTAGAAACAATGGACTGAACAAAAAAAACTTTTGTCAGGAGGTTTTAGGAGTAAATAGGAGGTGAGTTTTTGAAGCTCCTAAAAGTGCTTACAAAATGAAATATACACTTTTATCCTTTTAACATAACCCAGGATAACATAACAAAGTAAAACATTTATCAAACATATTAGGGTTCAGTGTACATCTATTTTTTAGATAGGGCAGCGATCTGCCTACACCCTTAACTAGACATGTGCCCGGTTAACCACGGTTACCACCAAATCCTGCTGAAACCGAGCTGGCCGCGATAATGCAAGGTATCGTTTATTTTATTGATGCGTAGCTTGTCTGTGAAGCTCTGGGATCAGTAGAAATGCTGCTCGATCTAAAAGCAGTGCATTTGAAAACGTGCATTTGAAAAAGCAACACCCATCAAACATGATCATATAAATATACTTTATTATCATGAAAATACCTGAGATTGAGGATCGGTGATAAAAACATGTCCTTAGGCATTTCCTACTACTACGTGTCTTATGGTCTTCCTCTGCAGTGCGTATTTGGAGTTTCTGCACGAGAGCGCCCTCTGGCTTTCATATGCAGCAGCATTTTACCATACTTCACTCACAAGTTGTGCATAAATCACGTGATATATATTTTCTGTTAACCCGGGCATATGTCTACCCTTAACATATCTTCTTGGTCTGACTTATTTGTTTCTTATCAGACACATTACTCCATCACATGGAGTATTACTCCATCACATCACAAAGACCCCTCTGTCAAGCTCCTGAAGTTCGCAGACGACACCACACTGATCGGCCTCATTCAGGATGGTGACGAGTCTGCTTACAGACAGGTGGTCAAGGAGCTGGCTGTCTGGTGCAGTCTTAACAACCTGGAGCTTAACATGCTTAAAACTGTTGAAATGATCGTGGACTTCAGGAGAAAGCACCCTGTTCTCCCAAAACTCACCATCATGAACAGCACTGTGACTGCAGTGGAGTCATTCAGATTCCTGGGCACCACAATTTCTCAGGATCTGAAGAGGGACACTCACATTGACTCTATTGTTAAAAAGGCCCAGCAGAGGCTGTACTTCCTTCGCCAGCTGAGGAAGTTCAACCTGCCACAGGAGTTGATGAAACAGTTCTACTCTGCCATCATCGAATCCATCATCTGCACTTCTATAACTGTCTGGTTCAGCTCAGCTACCAAATCTGATCTCAGAAGACTACGGAGGGTAGTCCGGACTGCTGAGTGTATCATTGGTACAACCATCCCCACTCTTCAAGAACTGTACTCATCCAGAATGAGCAAAAGGGCTGGTAAAATCACTCTGGACCCCTCACACCCAGCACACTCCCTTTTTGAACTGTTACCGTCTGGTCGACGCTACAGAGCACTGAGCACCAGAACGACCAGACACAGGAACAGTTTCTTCCCTCAGGCAATCCATCTTATGAACACTTGACATTAAACGCAGAACACACAACTCTATTTTACATTATTTATTCACCAAATTTGCACATATCAGACCTGTACATACATAATTGTCTATATTGTATATTGTGTTTTTGCTGTTTTGTACATTGCCTATTTCTATATTATTGTATATATATATATTTTTTATCATCTGTGTTCTGTCCTGTTGCTGTCTTTCTGTTGCACTGTGGAGCTTCTGTCACTATAACAAATTCCTCGTATGTGGAAACATACTTGGCCAATAAAGCTCATTCTATTCTATTCTATTCTATTCTATCACATAGTCTTTAGACCACGCAGGTGGTTGTCTCTGGCTTGCGCCCCTATTCTGACTCAAATCAGTGTTCTCCGTTGTGCAGTCTTCTTCAGGTATTTTAGCCTGTGCAGAGTTTTCCTCTCTTGCTGGGCATAGTGAAAGACGTGACGAATTCCATCTTTTCCTATCACTGAAGAGGAAAGTACTTGGGCCTGTTTGCTGTTGTACTGAAAATGGATCAGTGAACTGAGCCTCTCATTTTTTCATGTGAAAAGGTTTCTTCACTCTCACCTTGTCTCCAACCTTAATGTCACTGAATGTAGATACTCTCTTGTGATCGGTATATTGTTTGCTTTTCGCCTGTTTTTGGGTCACACGAGCTCTGACCTAAAAGCGAAGTCATCAGGGCCAGCCTCAAGCAGAAGAATATTCAACTTGGTTCTCATGGGTAGGCCCTTCAAGAGCAAAAAAGGGGTCTCACTAGTTGTAGCATGGGGTGTTGCCCGATAGCTCGTCAGCATGGTCAGGACTGCAAATTTCCAAGATTTATGAGCAATCTCAGCCGTTTGAAGACATTCTTAAAGCTGTCAGAAATGATGACGGCAGAACCCAGGCACAGACAGCAGATAGCCAAAAATTCTAAATTTATTTAAATTAAAACCAATGATGTGAGGAAACAAGGCAACAGAAATATATACAAAACATCAAACAAAAACTTCCCACGAAGGGGCAAAACATAACAAGGCAAGAACTAACAAATAACTATGAATTACTTCAAGAACTAAACAGGAACAATGACACTGGTAGAAACTAGAACGAACTAGCACAGGAAAGCAAACACAAGGGCATTAAATAGAAGAACTAACAAGGGATAATCACAATAGGCATGAAACACTGGCGGGAAGCTAGACAAGGAAACGAGGGGGACGGGGTCAAGACGTGACAGGAAAGCACATGGCACATCACAACAAACGATGGCCATGTGCTTCGGTAACATTTTACTTGAAGGGGTGTTCATAAGACTGACATGACACCTTCATAATCATGACATGTCATGATTATGAAGGTGTCATGTCAGTCTTATGAAGGAGATTTGAAGGAGAATATGAAGGAGATTTTATGCATGTTTATGACAACTGTCATTAAGTGTCATTCGCTGATTTATGTCATTTTTATTGCAAAGATGACATTGTTTGAATTGTCTTTGTTATGACAACTTGACATAAATCAATACATCATAACCTGTCAGTGTCTTTGTCATGACAAAGTCTTTGTCATGACATGTGGCAATTCTCCCACCTGCGCGACCGCCCCCCTCCATTGACTTCGCTTAGCCCAAGAGACATCCCCACATAATTGCCCCAATAAGACTGTAAACATCAGCCAATTCGTCCCCAATATTAGCGGATGTCGGAGGTGCGGATTAACCGCCACCTCTATGCTATGCTTTTGTCCCCAAAATTGGATTGGCAGTGACACTAAGGGGTAGTGCACCATGTCCCCGTGCACGCACCGTACCTTAACCATGCAGCTCTTATCCTCTGCCACAGATTGAACCAGGCGTTGGTGGATTGAGGTCTGGTTACACCCTGAATCCACCAAGGCCTGATACGTATTCCCCTTAATACTCACAGTTATTTGATCGGGGGCAATCTGTGGCGAGTCGGGGATCCAGATCACCGTACCGACCTCCATCACGGGACAGCGGTCGATCATGTGCCCCAGCTCCCCGCACCACCAACAGATCTGCCCAGGCTTCTCCACCGCCCTATTGGCAGGAAGCAGGTCAGGGGATTGGTGAGGAGAGGCTGGAGTGACAGACGGCCCTGCCACCCCGCTGTATCGGCCCGCTCCTCGGGAAAAGGGTCTGGACGATCTGACTGTCTCCAGGCTCCGGGGCGCTGCCTGGGGACGAGGCCCGTCCGGGTCCTGGGAAAGGGGATAGGTTTGGGGGGAGAGAGAGAACACACAGAGAGAGAGAGAGAGAGAGAGGTGGATGGTCGGGGTAGGCCGACCCCGGGGCACGCCACCATCTGGTCCTCCGCCAACTGGATGGCCTGACTCAGCAACGCCGGCCGTTGACACTGGACCCACTGCGCCACGAACTGCTCCAGTGTCACCTTATTGATGATTCCCTCGGCGTCGCTTCTGTCAGCCATCAGCCATTTGCGGCATGCGTCCCGGAGATGTTGGGCCATCGCGAAGGGCTGGCCGCACTCCCCAAGCTCAAGTGAGCGGAACCGCTGACGGTGTTGCTCGGGGCTCAGGCCGACCCGCTGGAGGATAGCTTTCTTGAGGTCCGCGTAGACTAAGAGATTCGGGACTGGCAATTGCTGGGCGGCCAGCTGGGCCTCCCTTGTTAATAGGTGGATAAGCCGTGCCGACCAGACGTCCAGTGGCCAGCCCGCAATCTCTGTGGTCCTCTCAAACAGCTCGAGGAAAGCCTCCAGGTCAGTCCTGAGCTCCCATCTTGTGAAGGGGGAGGCCAGCGGCTGGGGGTGCGGCCAGTGGCTCCCTCGCCGCTCCTTCCTGAGTTAGCCAGCTCCGGAACACGTCGTGGTCTTCCTGCTGAGCCTGGACGAGTGCTTGGAATCGCTGTTCTTGATCATCCCGGAGACTCAGCAGCGCCTGGTGTTGTTCACGGTGAAGACCGGCGAGCGACTGGATCACGTCCGCAAACGGTGTGGTTGGCGGGGACTGCATGGTGGCGGCAGCGCACTCCTTTCTTCCCGGGTTCCGGCACCAGTGTAACTCAGTTCGTAGAGGCAGGAAGAAAGGAGGTGGGGTCGGCGTTGGCTGGGAGACGAGAATTCTTTGTTTGCCTTAATCACAAACAAACTACACTCGCGTCACTGCGCGTCTTACAACCGTACAACTTTAAATATGGGTTGCGTATGAATACTGCTTCTCGTTCGAGGCTTCCTCGTCCTGCAGACGGTAAGAGTCGTCTTCCCAGCCGGTCTCTCTCTGCCTTCTCTCACTCCTGCAGCTTCTTATGCGTCTCCTCACCAATCACTGTAACGAGACACAGCTGATCTTAATGTGAACTTGACCTACTTGCACGCCGTTTTTCTCGCGCCGCCTCCCTTCGGCGTAGACCTCGCTAAACCACGCCCCCCTTGCCACAAGCTCATTTACTGGTTTAAGTTTTGCCTTTAGCAAGCAGAAATGACTTGCATCAGGTCCTTACTGACATAAACTGATCAAAATTAATTACATGGCAATTAAAATTCTCATAGTGAAAAAGAACATCAATGAAATCAATTAGATCATATCACAATAATTAAACTCTTGTTTTAAGAAGAAAAAAAAAGATATATTATAACTGCCGCTCTCTTTATATAGAGCTTTGCTTATATATCTGTTTTTAGGGAGGAGTCACTAACCAATTTTTGTATTACCGCATAAATAAAACAGATGGAATTAACATATACGGCAAGAATTCATCAAACTTTTTGTAATTAAACTCTGCAATTAAACAAACATTTCTCTTTCAGATGAATCTGTTTTTATCTGCGACACCTTTTGCTTAAGTATAATAAACATACACATTCACAAACAATATTCATCACCATTACTGTAGAAATGAGAAAAGCCCTTATCTGATTGTCCGTGAGGATGGTAATGTTTGAGAGTGTAACGCTAACGATTGTCCGTTCACAACGGTAGATGAGTCAAAGTTCATAAAATCCCAAAAACCAAGCGAGTAATCCAAAAACGTTCCCAGTGTAGCTGTATTCCTTAGCATATTTCCAGACACGCTGTTAGCAAGAATTGCAGTTCGTAATCATGGTTCCTCAGAAGTGTTCACAGTTCATAGCTCACAGCCTTTAAACCCTTCACATCAGCTTTACTGATATGGGTTAAAACATAGGCTTACAAGACAGAAGGAATATATTTCCCACCAAACTGTGGAGTCCTTCTACAAATGAAATCCAAATAAATCACATTAAAGAGCAGGTTTCATGAATCTCATAAAATTACCGGCATTTCAGTGTGTAACGTAGCTTTCCTTCAATTTTGACGATCTGCAAAGTTGTTATTCCAAAAAGTCCATGATAAATTAAGATGGATTGGCTTCAGCACAATCCCCGCCTTCCTACGAAACAGGAACACTCTGACCTGCCCACTAGTATGGAAGGCCGTTTGATCAAAAATGTCTTTAGACGTAACGTGTACAGACGTTAGACGCGTGGACGCGTTATTGCGCCTAAAGACGTAATTTCGTCTACAGACGTTAGACGCGTGGACGCGTAATTGCGTGTAGACGCGTAAACATTAGCGGCTCCGTTGTCAAAATAAGAGTCACATCCAGCAATGCAGACCCTACTGATATTTTATCTTTGCTACTCTTTTCTGTTGGCTGGTAAACTTATTTTATTAAAAAATGGCAATTATACGCTTAATTTAATGATTAAATCAATAATCATTAAATGATTAATATGCAAATTTGTCCTATGGTGTGACAGCAAAAATGTAGGAAAAAACCCAAGAACGAAGATAAATCTCTCTTATGCTATTTTATATGATAAAATCCCTGTTATGTTATTTTATATGATAAACATAAATATTAATAATATAAAATAATGTGAAACGAACCAATTTATTCGTCAACTACCAATATCCTGTGCTGTGATCCCAAAATAAAATGTTAAATATAACAGGGCTGTATTTCCCGATAATGTTGTCTCTTAGCTATGAAGACTCTGAAGTTACACCTTAACTCAAGTTATTCCTTTTCTAGACGTATAGCCTACTTCCTAAACTATACCTATAAGAGGTTACTTTCTTACGTCCCACGTTACCAGGTGCTTTCCATGGTGGTGGTGCTGAATAAATATTGATCGTTCGACAATCAATTATACACTCAAGTAGTATACAAGTACTGCTTTACTGCGTTATGTGAGGTAGCGGCATTCTTTATAAAATAAGCACTTTAGAAATAGTTGAAGTTGCTTTTATTAGGACTCATAGGATAAAAATAAACCAAATTGCAAACTAAATCCAACCATCGATATTATTTAATTTTGAAATGAGTGTGAGAACCCGCAATCTCATGCCCAAATGTATCAACCCCGCTACACTAACTGGCAGTATGGTCATATCAAAGGATCTCAAACTTTGGGTCGGAGGGTCATGCAAAGCCGCTTGCTGTTGCGATGCATTAAAAAAGTGTATTCCAGTAACTTACAATTACTTGTATAGTTCACACGTTTATTGTGCTTGGACATTGAATGCTCAAGCGGCGTATTTACAGCGCGAAGCATGTAGCTTATGGCCGCGTTTATTAAAGCATTAAAATATAATCAACATTATTAATCACACTTACAATATCAAGGGAATGAGATTAACAAGTATGCCATTATTGTGCAGCCCTACAATGAGGTATTTTGATATTGAAATTAAACATAGTCATTCATGACAAGAAAAAGAAAAGTGAGTGAATGTGTGTTGTTTCCCTAATTTCTATTTAAAAGGTGTGCCATGAGATAGCCGATTATACCTGTGTTTGGGAACCCCTTATTTATATTATCATATATGTTGCTATAGTGTTATTATTTACTCAACAAAAGCGCAGAACCCGGAACATAATCAACAGCTATAGCAGGAAAAAAGAGCTGAATTTAGGGGCTTTGTATTTGCCAAAGTTAGACCAACACGATCCAAAAGCTATTTGCTGCCGTGGCGGGTTAACTTTTCTATCATTATAATTGCAGCATAAAGTGTAGCCAGGTTTTCAAGGTTTAAATGCACTAAAATGCTCCTCGGTTGGCGCCGTCTTTGATTTAGCCAAAAAAATGCAGTTTGACTAAACTTTATTTCGCAATCTTTCTCTTTAAATACACTCAAAATTGTTTGGGTTGCCAGCTGATGCACCTTATTTAGATAATATCATTAAAAAGCTAACAACCATAAGTGTAAAGACAATTATATTCTTTGCATGAAAACATGTCAACATAATGTTCTTTTTAAGTTTAGAATTTTATTTGTAAAGACTGCGATGTAAAGAAGCTTTTTTCCACTGTGGCCACTAGCGGGATGTACTCTTAACAGTGTTAAGGTATAGCTAAGAGTGCTCCAGACCAACCTTCCGAACATACTGTATAACTTACAGAAGGTATACTTAACTAAGAAGGTTTCGGGAAACACATATTAACGGTAAGGTACAACTTAAGGTATAACTTAAGAACGACTTAGCGTTAAGAAGGTTTCGGGAAACTCTGCCCAGATCATTCACACTGTAAAACTAATTTATTCATTGTCTCTCTTAATTTTGTGCATATTATGTTTTAATGTACTTGAATGCTGTATGTTTCAGGATAAGTTAAGAAGGTTAACCACAGGTACAGTGGGTCGAGGACCATGCAGACACGCACAGAGAACATCAGACTCAGAATATAAGATGCGCAGAAAATATAACACAAGTAAAATCCAAGACTCACAGTCAGCTACTAGGCAATGTATAATTGGAATAGAAACATTGCTTGATTTAATGTAAATTTGAATGTCAGTTAATGACATTTATTAATGTAGTAAAGTTAGTAAACTATGCAAGTATTTTACGGACTGATCTTTAAATGGGTTGATGTCAAATGGAGTTTACATTTATAAATTGTCATTATATGTTTGACGTAATTTTGACTTGGCCAATAATTGTTTACCTTTGAATGTTTTACATTGTTACTGCTTCACTTCTTGAAAAGGTCTCCTACAAGTCATACTTTTACAAAAAAATGTTTTGGCACTTAAATCACTATCCTTAAGAACATTTCTATAACTTTTTATAAATATGGGCCCTCACCTGTGTTTATATTTGGGGAAATACCAGTAGATTTCGCTCCATGCAAGTGAGATTAGCTAGTGGGAACTGTGTCATTTCGCCATTGCGGTGACTAAAAAAATCCAATTCATTACTTGCAATAAGTTTCGATATCTTGTGTAGGTCTATTTTGGTAATTGAATTAATCTTACTTTTCATTCATATAATGAAAAATCAAGTTTTATGGCTACCCTTTACCAGAAAGAATGAATTTTTTGGTGGCGAAATAAACCTGTTTAGGTGGTTTCTGGAATGAAATTGTTTGAAATATACTGTATGTAATACAATAAACATTTTTTAGCTAATGCTGCTCTCTACATTTTTAACTGATTGACATACGGACTATATTTCAGTAAGCCGTGCAATTTAAACAACTTCTGATGTGCATTCATGTTCGTGGCATTTATAATAAAAAAAGAGACGACTGTGCGCTTGATCCGCGCTGTATGACACATCACGTATGGGGTTAGGGGCTACTACATCCCTGAAATTAGTTTGCAGGGAGGGATGTCTGGGTTATAACCAGTCCCGCGTTTGGCTTTTGCGGACCTGGGATAACGCATTCTTAGATTCCTTGTGTGCCCGTTATATTCAATTAACTTGTAAATGAAATGTTTAATCAACCACTGTAAAACAAGCCCATTCTCATGAATGAAATGCGTATAAATAACACGCGCTGTTGCAATATCGTATAACTCTCCAAAACAACGGGTGTCAAATTTCCAGTTTTTCATATTAAAATAACGAGAAATACATAATGCATCCCCTAAATGGCCTAGTATTAATCATCATTAATACTGATATAATGATTAATCTTAAAAATCAGAAACAGTTTAGCAATAAAATCCGAACAATATGTAGCCCATACAATTTTCATGAATAATTATTATTTTCTGTTCTTTTTCATAAATAAATTCTGTTCTTTCGCATCATAAATAAATAACATTTTCTGCGCTACAGGTTTTGCTTCTTGTTCTGGTGTTAAAGTCTAAAGAGTTTTCTATTGATTTGTTCAACACAACGTGCTTTTATGCTACTAGTTTTTATTTATATAATAGGCTACAGATCAAAACCAAACAGACATGGAGATAGAAATGACATAGAAAACGACATCAATGGATTTATATGTGGTGTAGCCTAGAGGTCCCATAGTAAAACAAAAACAGTTTTTGTAATTTGTCATGTTAATAACGTTCCAAGTCCGTTATCTTATTTACACTTAATCCAGAAATGCATGCCCGGCTACGTTGCTGCCCAGGAAAAGCAAAAGCGAGCGCGATAAAACCATATAATTCAAATTCTGTGTCCTCATAAACTACATTTACATAAACGAATATTGGAATAGTTTCATGAGCTTAAATCTTTGAAAATAATATTAAAAAATCTGCCATTCCCTATATAGTAATTATGTTCAAGATTGCAGAAGCCCGTGCGCATCAGTGTGCCTTTTCTTAAGTTACACTTATTTTCCTCCTTGTCAGGGTATTGTACATTGCTAATGTCATCCGCCCACTAGGGGGCCGGAGAGTGAAAAGGACGGCATAAGGGAACAGGTAGACGAACAAGACAGCAGGAGTTGTGATGAGATGAATATGTTCCACAGAGTTCCGAGGAGTCTAATAAACCAAAAGTAACTAACATACGCCTCTTCAGTTAATGAACACAAGACACTCCTGTGTTTTTTCCTGTAAAGCGGCATTGAAACACTTGGAACATTGCAAAAAAAAGCACTACATAGAATTTAATTGAACAAGTTAAATGCTCCAGTAGCAGCAGTTTTTCCTTTACATATTTTAATGTGGGTCCACAATACTGTAACCCATTGAAATTAGTTGAGAAATGTAAACGTTATTCACGAGTTCGCCAATGCAAATAATAATGATGGCAGGGATAATGCTGATAGCAGGGGTAGGTAAGATATGCGTATGGCGTGCTGTCCAGGGAGCGGGCTCCGAGCTCGCCGGTTCCTTCCGAACCCGGAACACTCTCCCCCTGATGTGGGCGAGTGCGCCGAGCTCAGAAACGGGGAGATGAGACGGGGAGGTGGAGGGGTGTTGAATTACTTGTAGAGATGGCGCAGGTGAGATTTCTGGTCTTATTTATAAGGAGTCTCGCTTGAGCTGTTAGGATTACTGATAGGGAACCAGCCGAGATGATTATGTGCTCCGGCTTCTCCCGAACTTTGTTAATGAAACATAATTTATGCTTCATACAAAAAAAAAACACAGCTTCCTCGTTTACTGGTTTTCTGACATTTTTCGTGTTTTTAACATGATTTTAATCTTCATGTACTGTCTGTAGTGATTCGGATATGCATAATACTGGACAAATATGTGTTATGTGTAATGTTAAAATGCAAATGAGAACTCTCTCGGGATCCCTTAGTGTTTGGGACTCTCGGCAGCAGCCCATGTTGCCCATTGGGTTGACGGCATAATACATATAATTTTACAAATGCACACATTCTTGAAAAACGCGTCGGCAGTTGTTAAGAAAATTTCGCAAAGCCATGCTTTCGATGGTCTGTCTGTACCGCTTGTATTTTGAAATGCCCTCTTCTCCCCGTCGTAAAATCACCTATACGCTGCCGTATTCATTACTAGGACCATATGCAGTGCCACGCATGAGGGAGCATCACGTTTATATGTATAATTCATGAATGACACGTGGTTACGCTAATGATGACGTCACGACTATATGCTTAATCAATTTTATGCAAATCTTTCCGTTTTGTGACTTTCCATTGGCTAAAACCAATACGTCTGTAGACGAAATTACGTCTTTAGGCGCAAAAACGCGTCCACGCGTTATATCGTCTGTACACGTTACGTCTAAAGACATTTTTGATAAAACGGCCTTCCATATAACGTTGCCGCCAGTAGACGTTCCTACCATGACGTCGCCGTGACGTTGCCGCCGGTCTTTCGTCTGCATTCCCTGTCAAATCCATTCAAAACTCCACACGGACTGACGGCGACGGAAGGGTAGGCTGCTCCTTCTCCTGGTTAGGCTTATAAATGGCACTAATCACCTCTCATAGTTGGGTAAGTCAAAAACATTCGCGGCACGAACAGTATGCTTTTTTTGTAGTTTTGTAAAAACATAATTGCCATGCATTTGTAATAACAACATTTCAATAAATAAAATATTGCAAGAAAACTGGGGTTACACGAATAATTATCAATCTGGCCAAAAAAAGCTTTTAACTTTTACTAAGCTAAAATCATGGTTAATTTTCCAAAAGAAATGCTTCGGCTAGTAAAGACTGTAACTATGTAACTGTAACTAATCTAAATTAAGCAATTAAATTAAGCAAAAAAATAGAAATGACTTGCACAGTTTCAGTTTGATCATTTTGAAGATATATTTATTACAGTGTATTCTGAATATTTAGAAGGTGTCTTCTAAATAGTGTCTTCCAATGTTTGCCACATTATGCTCTCGACTTCTTAACAAGACAACAGCATTAACTTGTTTACAACAGAAGATTTGCCTTACATGTCACATTAGCTGCTTTAGTTCTTAGCGACTAATTCATTAACAGACCACCTGCTGTCCTTGAGTGGTAAACAGTTTTAAGGTTTGCCTCATTAACATAAATTCTGCTTGTTTGTTTTGTGTGAAGACAAAATGAGTAAATAACATTTACATATCTTTTCGATTTTGCTTTTCAAAAACACTGCTGTGGATAATAAGGTCAGATAAGTCGTCACTTTGGAATTATAAGGTTCTATCTGCATTCTAAGCAGTTTTGAGATGTTGGGCTTCAAAGTGTTTGTATTCCATATAGCAAAAAATGTTATGAGGAACAAGTCTCTTTCATACATAAAAAAGACTGAGAACCTAAATGTATTCTAAATGGACAATATCAAAATTCTAAGGTTCTCTTTTGAGAGCTTTCTCTTGACATTGCGTCACTTCTGCTGATACAGTTGGTAATCCTGCCCTCCTAAAAACTTCCTAATGCCTTATTGAATCACGCCCCTGTGCAATTTTAGCTAGCACTGGCCAATGCCATGCAAGACGGCGATTGGACGAACCCACCACCACTATACTGCACCTTCATAAAGCCATAAAATCAGAATTAGTGGCGGCTGGTGCACATTTTTTTTGAATGCATTTGGATGCATCTTAATAACAAACAGCATAGTTTATCTTAATGACAGTCTGCCCTAGATATGACTGCATGCCGCTGTTTTGCGTATTTTTATTTATAATGTAATTTCCAAATGTTAATTTGAGTTATGTTTGTTTGCAACGATTTGCGTTTTGGATAGTAAAAGTTAATTCAACACAATGTTAATTTTAGTTAATAGCTAACATTAAAAAATGTAATATTAGGAAATTCTGGATATTTTGAGATTTTGTTTAATTTGTATAATTGTATAATTATACCTTTTAAAGTGAGACACTGCATATATGACTGTGCATTGTGTTTATGCGCATGCATTTCAGTTCTGAAATTGGTCAAACAATAGAAATGGAAGTTTTCCATCTTTAACCTAATATTGTTAAATTAAGCAAACCTTTAGCTGAAATATTCACAACATTAACAATGAAGAGTGCGGTTTATCTGTAACATCAGATGTGTGTGAAAGTTGTGTGAAACACTGTGAGTGTGACCAATAACATGTGAATGTAGCGTGATCTGAATGCAGGGAATACATGGAAGTGAATCGCCATCGTTTCAAAGACATGGCGATGTTGAGCTGGTGTTCTGCCAATTCATGCTACCCATAAATTTGTGCTACCCTCGTGTTGTGATTGGATTGGGGGAGGGGTTAGTCCTGTTTTGTATGGAGGTAGCAAAATTTGATAGGGATGCATAAATTGGCAGAACACCGGCATTGTGATCCCGTCACGCAATGTAATGAAGTAAAAGTACAGATTTTCTATTAGAAATTTACTCAAGTAAGAGTAAAAGTACACACTTTTAATTTGACTTAAAAACGTCTTGGTTATGTATGTAACGTCTTGGTTACGGATGTAACCTCAGTTCCCTGATGGAGGGAACGAGACGTTGTGTCGAGCCGACAGATGGGGTTCGCTCTTGAGAACCTATCAACTTCTGACTAGTTTAGAAAAGGCCAATGAAATTGGCGAACGAAATTTGCATGCCGGACTCCGCCCCCAGATATCCGGGTATAAAAGGGAGACGGCGTGCTGCATTCATTCACCTTTTGTTCTTCGGAGCGTTCACACTGATCGACTTCGAGACTTCGAACTCTATGCCGAATTACTGCTGTAATCTTATGACGAGGTGCAGCGGACTGTCCCTTCCTGCAGCGATTTCCCCTGGGCGTCTCGGCAGTGCCAGAAGTGTTCGAGTTTTTTTTCTCTAAAAGAGCAAATTTCTCCAGAGTGCAACACACTCATCGAGGAGGGGGGCGGACACGATGTCTGCTTCCAGTACGCTGGGGCAGACGTTGTGGATACGTCCTGCCCGCACTGCGGGCGGTTGACGATTCAGACGTTGTGTCACGGGTGGCTGTGTTCCCACGGGACTCAGCCACCACCTCGTCTGCTCCCCGTTCCGTGACGGCAGGACTACGGCCCTGCCGCCCGCTACGGCAAGCAGCGAGGGTGATATGAGGATACTGTGAGCGTTAATCCGCCAGCCACTGGCTCAGGGACCGTTCGCACCTCGTCTCGCTCGTCTGACCATTCTCCAGGAGACGGTCCCACTGTCTTGTTCCTCAACCACGTATTCGGACACGATGCGTGATGATGAGATGTCTCTTGCAGCATCGGGGGGTGACGTACTGCCATCCGACTCCGACGATTCCTCGGGCTCCCTCCCTCGGGGGGTCGAGCCCAGGAAGAAGTGGACGTTGAAATGTCAGCCATGCTTTCTCGGGCCGCCGTGAGCGTTGGGTTGCAGTGCCCGCACTGCCTCTCCCAGCGCTCGCGGCTGGCTACATGGTGCCTCGGGGTTGAGCGCGGCTCCAAGCCGCGCCCGCCCCCAGTGCCGTGTTTACCGGAAGTGCATGAGGAACTTAGTAAGACCTGGAACCCCCCCTTTACGGCACGTTCACGTCAAACAAAGTTCTGTCACCCTCTCTTCCCTCGAGGGTGAGGCAGCTAGAGGATACGTCGATGTCCCCCAGGTGGAGTGTGCCGCCATGGTGCACTCATCCCCGCAGGCGGCGGCCACCTGGGGGGCTCGACCTAGACTCCCGTCCAAAGCATGTGGGGTCTCCGCATCTCTGGTGTCGAGAGCTTACATTGCGGGGGACCAAGCTGCCTCCTCTCTCCACGCTATGGCTCCTGCCAGGCCAGGGCTTTGAGAGAGCTCCATGAGGGAAGACTGACCCAACGCTTATGCAGGAACTCTGCGCCGCCACCGACCTCGCTATACGGGCAACCAAGGTGACCGCGCGGGCCCTGGGTCAGGCGATGTCCACACTTGTGGTCCATGAGAGACACCTCTGGCCAAACCTTGGACAGATGAGTAACGCCGAGAAGGTCCGCTTTCTCGACGCTCCCATCTCGCAAGGGGGGAGGCTGTTTGGTGATACTGTCGAGCCGCAGTTCTCAACAGTAAAGAAGCAGACAGAAGATATCAAGCATATCCTCCCTGCCGCGACTCGGCCGCCCTCGCAGCAGCCCTGGTCCTCTTCGACACCCACCTGCTCTGGCACCCCCCCCCCCCGGAAGAGACATCGAAGCGGAGACCATCGCCCCGTCAGCAGCCGCGGCAAAAGCAGAAGTGGCCCTCATGGGAAGACACCAGGGAGATCGAGAATACCATCGGGCCCGACTCCAGCCTTTCCATCGCTACGTGGTCGATCCGGGATCCCAACAGCCCACTCTCTTAACAGTTTCCTCTCTCTCTGAGTGTTTGTCACAGCCGCTCTCACCCTCTACACGACGGTGCTCGGCAACTCGACGTTGCGTCATGGCGAGACCCAATGTCGAGGATAATCAGCAGCCCTCAGCATTCTCAGTCGACAGTGCGTTGTGCTGCATTATTGCCAGGCAGGTAAGTCAGCAGAGCCGATCTCCTCCCCGGGGGCTTCCCCACGGCAAGGAATCCGCACTGCCAGCCATCGAACCACCCCCTGGGAGGTCGATGAAGCAGATCGTACCCCTAGCCCCGGTGTCGGTCCCTGGGAGCCTGACTAGAGCCCCCAAACCATCACGGTGGCTACAGGATATGATCCGTCTCGGCTACGCGATCTAACTCGCCAGACGTCCGCTCAAGTTCGGGGCATCCTCTCAACCTCAGTCAGAGGCTAGGATGCTCCCGTGCTTCGGGCCAGGGTCACCACCCCTCTGGCAAGCGATCGTGCTCCTCCCTCTAGCCGAGATGTTCAACGGGTTTTGCAGCCCGTACTTCATCATCCCCAAAAAAGGGGGCGTTGCTAGATCTGCGTACCCTGAACAGGCACCTACTCAAGCTGCCGGCACACTCGCGAGATCTGTTGGGTACACACAGGGACCTAGTGCTCCGGCACCTAGATCGGTGGGAACCACAGGTCAACCAAGAAAAGAGCAAGCTCTCCCCTTTGCAGAGCATCCTCTTTCTCGGTATGGAACTCGACTCTCCACCCTTTCGGTCTGTCCCTGTCCCCACGAGTCCTCACGGCGATCGTGGAAGCCGCCCTCACTCCCCTCGGGGAGAGAGGTGTGCGGGTACTAAACTATCTCGACGACTGGCTCATCTGGGCACACTGTTGTGTACACACAATGACCTAGTGCTCCGGCACCTAGATCTTGACTCAGAGCTCGCTCAGTCAGTGTTGAACTGCCTGAAACACTTCAGGCAGTCAGCGGTCCCCCTGAAATTTTCAGAGGCTCCTGGGCACATGGCATCCTCGGTGGGGGTGGTCCCCCTCAGGTCGATGTACATGCGACCGCTCCAACACTGGCTACAGAGTAGTGTTGTTTTTGGCAGCCTGTTTTAATTTTAGTTTTAGTCTAGTCTTTGTGTCAAGCTGTCATTTTAGTTTTTATTAGTTTTAGTCACGTTCATACTCTTTTTAGTCTAGTCAAGTTTCAGTCGACTAAAAGTCTGAGCATTTTAGTCTTATTTTAGTCAGAATTATCCATGACTATTTTCGTCTAGTTTTAGTCGACGAAAACTGATGACATTTTAGTCTAGTTTTAGTCAATGAAAATTGTATTTTAGTCTATTTTTAGTAATACAAGTCTATTTAACCCAGTCAGTATGGTATAAGTACCTAGTAGTATAGACGAAACCAAAATTTTATTTTTGCCAAACCCATTTCAAACAAGGTTATCTTATTATATTATTGTTACCTTATAGACTCAAGAATACATCCATTCTAGACACGGAAGACGTCTGATTTGAATTTACAGCCATCGGTAGGGGTGGGAATCTCTAGGCCATGCAATTCGATTAAGATTCAGAGGGCTGCGATGCGATGATAAAACGATTCTCGATGCATCTTTTTCCTATACAAATTTTCTTTTTCTTGCTGTGTGACTATTAAAATCAAAGAATTTGTCATAACCCAGACCGATTTTACTTCCAATATCCTTTATTAATAAAACAAATGGAAGTGATTTCGCAAGTCATCTGGAAGGTTACATTTGCCAGCATTGCCAAGAACCAACAGGAAAAGAGTGACTGCCCTCAGTGCCCTGTAGTAGCATACATAATTCAGTAAATTAATGCAGACTATTTTGCACATAGTACTGGAGCTAGAGAGGTGTAAAGTTATTATAGTTCACTGAAGTATTTTTTGTCTGAGTGTTCACTTTAACGGGACTTTTATTTTGACGGGTCTTTGGGAAGACGCTTGAGTTATTGTGTTTGCCGATAGCTTCACTCAAACAGTAAAGCGCTCGTAAAATAAACTCTCAGAGTAACTCTGGAGATGAAGTTCTTGTGTTCACATCCTCATACAGTGCAGACGCAGATAAATCCTCGACCATCACTCGTGTTGTATGTTAAACTGTGCACATAATTCACTCAGACACGCAGAAAAGACAGACGATATTTAAATAACAGGATTCCGCTCCGCATCTAGGTTAAAGCATCAGACGAAATAACGTTATAACATTTCGTCTCGTCTCGTCTCGTTTTGGTCATCAAAAATGAAGAGACATTTTAGCATAGTTTTTATTTTGTAAACCACATTTAGTCTCGTTTTTATTTGTCAACAACATTGCATTATACATTTAATTATAGTCATCGTCACATGACCAGCATTTACGTTGCGTCTCATCTCGTTTTCGTCACGTGATAAAGGTTCGTTGACGACCATATTTTGTCATAATTTTCGTTGACGAAAGCAACACTACTACAGAGTCGGGTTCCCTGGAGAGCGTGGCACACCGGCAGCAGGCGTATGGTCATCACGCCTTTCTACTGACGCACCCTGACCCCCTGATCTTCAATGACCTTCTTGCGGACAGGGTCCCTGTAGCAAGGTTCGTGTAGGGTGAGAAGGAAGAGATCGGGGTCAGGTTGACTACTGCAGAGAGAAGTAACGTTTATTCATACACATATGAAAGTTCAATGCTGACGCTGCGCGCCTCTGTTCCCAGTCTCAGTTTTCCACTGGAGCTGACGATCCTCTCGTGAAGCACTCCTCTCTCTCTCTCTCTCTCTCTCTCTCTCTCTCTCTCTCTCTCTCTCTCTGTCTCCGTCTCCACAGTAGTCTCTGCTGGCTCTCACACACCCGGCTTCTGTCTCCGAGCTGTTTATATGCGTCCCCACACCAATTACTGGAATAGAGGACAGCTGATCATCATTTGCACTTCGCACCCCATTTACTCACCGCCTTCTCTCAGCCTTCTCTCCCGCTGCAGACCTCGCTAAATCACACACCCCTTGCCACATACCCCCACCGCCCGACTCAGGCCGGGGAGCCCTCCGGCCTGCAGCCTCCCCTCTCCCCCTTCGCCTGGAGAGGAAATCGGCCACAGCCATCTGTGCCCCCGGCCTGTGGATCACCTTGAATTTGAACGGCTGTAAAGCCAGATACCAATGGGTGATCCGCGCGTTGGTATCTTTCATGCGGTGGAGCCATTGGAGGGGAGCGTGATCCGACCAGAGGGTGAATTCCCTCCCCAGGAGATAATACCGGAGGGTGAGAACGGCCCACCGGATCGCCAGACACTCTTTCTCGATGGTGCTGTACTTCGCCTCCCTCTTTGAGAGCTTGCGGCTAATATACAGCACCGGCCGTTCCTCTCCCCCCATCTCCTGGGACAGGACAGCCCCCAGCCCTCTGTCCGATGCTTCGGTCTGCAGAAAAAAGGGAAGAGAAAAATTAGGCGAGTGTAGGAGCGGCCCGCCGCACAGGGCAGCCTTAACTTGGGTAAAAGCCTGCTGGCACTGCTCCGTCCACTGGACCGGATCTGGTGCCTTCTTTTTAGTGAGATCAGTCAGCGGGCTGGCAAGCTCCGAATAATTGGGCACAAACCTCCTGTAATATCCCGCCAGCCCCAGAAACTGTCTCACCTCCTTTTTGGTCTTAGGCCTCGGGCAGGTCGCAACCGCTGCCGTCTTGTTAATTTGGGGACGCACCTGCCCATGACCCAAGTGGAAGCCCAGATACCTGACCTCCACCCGCCCAACCGCACACTTCTTCGGGTTGGCCGTGAGCCCACCTGCCCATGACCCAAGTGGAAGCCCAGATACCTGACCTCCACCCGCCCAACCGCACACTTCTTCGGGTTGGCCGTGAGCCCGGTCTCCCTCAGCGTCCCCAGGACCGCCCTCAGATGCTCCATATGCCGCTGCCAGTCGTTGCTGTAGATAATAATATCATCGAGATAGGCAGCTGCATATGTCGCATGTGGCCGAAGGATGCGGTCCATAAGGCGCTGGAAGGTGGCCGGAGCTCCGAACAAACCGAACGGAAGGGTGACAAATTGGTGCAATCCGAACGGCGTGGTGAAGGCTGTCTTCTCTTTAGACACTGGAGAAAGGGGGATCTGCCAATATCCCTTCGTCAAATCCAGTGTCGAAAAAAAACGAGCGGTGCCTAGCCGATCTAACAACTCGTCAATCCTCGGCATGGGAATACGCGTCAAATTTCGACACGGCATTCACCTTGCGATAGTCTACACAGAACCGTATCGAGCCGTCCGTTTTAGGGACTAGAACTATCGGGCTCGCCCGGTCACTGTTAGACTCTTCTATTACTCCCAACTTCAACATCGCGTCCAATTCTGCCTGAACTACCTTTTTTTTGTGTTCAGGTAACCGGTAGGGTCTACTTTGTACCACTACCCCGGACTCGGTCTCAATGTGGTGCTGAATAAGGTTCGTGCGACCAGGCAGGGGGGAGAGCACATCCGCAAATTCCGCCTGCAGGCGGGCCACATCCGTGAGCTGCGAGGGTGAGAGGTGATCTCCCCCCGGGGCCAGGGCGAGAGATTGATGTTTAACATTCGCCTCCGGCCCGAGATCATCCTCTCCAGTTACCACCGTCGCCAGCATCACGGACTCGTCCTCACTCCATTTTTTTAGGAGGTTGAGGTGGTAAATTTGCCTTTGCCGTGCTCCCCGTCTGTCTGTTCGTACGACCTCATAATCGAGATCCCCTACCTGCCGTGTAACCTCAAAGGGTCCTTGCCACTTTGCAAGTAATTTTGAACTGGAAGTAGGGAGTATTACAAGTACCTTCTCTCCCGGAGTGAATTTTCACAAGTTGGTTCCCCTATTATACCCGCGGCTCTGCTTGTCCTGGGCCTGTAACAAATTCTCCATAGATAGCCGCCCCAGTGTATGGAGTTTTGTTCTCAGGTCCAGGACATATTGAATTTCACTTTTGCTCGTGGATGGTCCATCCTCCCAGGTTTCCTTCAATACGTCCAGCACCCCTCAAGGTTGCCGCCCGTAAAGAAGTTCAAACGGGGAAAACCCTGTGGAGGCTTGCGGGACCTCCCGTACCGCGAACAATAGGGGTTCCAACCACTTATCCCAATTTTTGGCGTCCTCGTGTACGAACTTACGAATCATGGTTTTTAATGTGCGATTAAACCGCTCCACCAGGCCGTCTGTTTGTGGGTGAAAGACGCTGGTACGGATCGATTTAATGCCCAATAATTCGTATAGTTCGCGCAGTGTGCGTGACATGAACGCCGTGCCTTGATCCGTGAGGACCTCGCCGGGGATCCCCACCCGGGAGATGATACGAAACAGAGCCTCCGCAACACACTTTGCCGAAATGTTGCGCAAGGCTACTGCCTCGGGATATCGGGTTGCATAGTCCACTACGACTAAAGCAAACCGATGTCTTCGTGCTGATCGTTCTAATGGCCTGATGAGGTCCATCCCAATTCGTTCGAAGGGGACCTGCATTAACGGAAGAGGGCGCAATGGCACTTTTGGAGTGGCCGGTGGATTCACCAACTGACATTCACGGCAAGACACGCACCACCTGCGCACGTTGTCGTGAATGCCCGGCCAAAAAAAACGGGCCATGAGACGATTTAATTTGTTAGTTTGCCCCAGATGTCCTGCCATTGGATTACAATGAGCCGCCTCAAAAAGCATTTCCCGGCGGCTCTTTGGAACTAATAATTGGGTTATATCCTCCTTGGTCTGAGTGTCTTGGGTCACTCAATATAACCGATTGTTCCGAAGCGCAAAATAGGGGTAGGCGAGGGGTCGGGCAGGCTGCACCGGCTGCCCGTCAATGGACGAGACATGCTCAAAAGCCCGTTTTAAGGTCTCGTCCTGGGCCTGCTCGAGGGGAAAGTCATCGCGGTCCGAGAGGATTAGCCTCTCGATCCCGCTTTCTCTTTCCCCGGAGTCAGACCCCTGCGAGCCGGGTTCCGCACTGCCCGCCTGCACGAGCCCTCGCCTTCCCCGGTTTCTCTTTCCCCAAGCAACATCCGTGCATAAAACCCTTAATAATTCTGGAAAAGCTGGCCAATTCGTCCCTAGAATTAACGGATGTCGGAGGTGCGGATTAACGGCCACCTCAACTCTATGCTTTTCCCCTTAAATTTTATTGGCAGCGACATGAGGGGATATTGAATCACGTCCCCGTGCACACACCGTACCTTAATCGTGCGGCCTTTATCCCATGCCACGGATCGAATCAGGCTTTGGTGGATCGAGGTCTGGTTACAACCGGAATCCACCAGAGCCCAATAGGTACCCCCCAATACTCACTGGTATCTGGTACCCGCCAGCCTGACTGGGGGCAGCCTGAGGTGCGTCCGGGACCCGGACCATTAGCCCCACATCCATCATGGGACATCGGTCGAGGAAATGGTCCGGGTCCCCGCAGCGCCAACAGGCCGGCCCAGGCCTACCCGCCGCCCGGGCGGCAGAAAATGGGGGCGGTGCTTGGCGTGGGGAGGGCGGAGACATGGGGTGGTGTTCCTCCAGCGCCGATCCACCGGAGAGTCCCTGCATCCCGCTGGATCCATCATCGGGCCGAGGAACAGTCCCACCTCGCCCCCGAGGCGGGAACCGCGGTGGACCCGGTGGCCGGGTTCGAGAAGCAGGCACTGGTCGACATAGAGGAGGTGTGGGGGTGTGTGAGAGCGAGGATGATGGAATTGCCTCCCCGACCCCGGGGCACGTGACCAAATGGTCCTCCGCCAGCTGGATGGCCGATTCCAGCGACGACAACCGGTGGCACTGGACCCACGCAGCTGTCTGCCGGGGAAGACGGGTGGCAAACTGCTCTAGCAACACCCGGTCGACGATCTTCTCCACGTCGCCTTCCTCGGCCCTCAGCCATCTGCGGCATGAGTCCCGGAGCTGTTGAGCGAGGGCGAAGGGTCTGCTGTAGAATGGCCCTCCTCAGCTCATCGTAAACCAGGAGGCTCTCTGGGGCAGTTGTTGTGCCGCCACCTGTGACTCTCCGGACAAGAGGGGGAGGAGCCGGATTGCCCACCTGTTCCTCGGTCAGCCGCTGGTCTCAGCGGCCTTCTCAAAAAGGCAGAGGAACGCCTCCGGCTCATCCTGGGGTCCCATCTTTGCCAGCCACAAGTGGGAACCCGATGCCGCCTCCGTACGGCCCCCAGCCTGAACCTCCTGGTCCACCCAGCTCCGGAATGCCTCGCGGTCCTCTTTCTGGGCCTGGAGGATAGCCTGGAAGCGGGCCTCCTGGTCTGCCCTCAGCTGCAGAAGCGCCTGGTGTTGCTCGCTGTGGAGGACCGCGAGGGACGAGATGACGTCCGCAAATGGCGTTGCCGGCGGAGTCTGTATCTGGCCACGGCTTCCTACTTCCTTCTCCCGGGTTTTGGCACCACTGTAGCAAGGTTCGTGTAGGGTGAGAAGGAAGAGATCGGGGTCAGGTTGACTACTGCAGAGAGAAGTAACGTTTATTCATACACATATGAAAGTATAATGCTGACGCTGCATGCCTCTGTTCCCAGTCTCAGTTTTCCACCGGAGCTGACGATCCTCTCGTGAAGCACTCCTCTCTCTCTCTCTCTCTCTCTCTCTCTGTCTCCGTCTCCGCAGTAGTCTCTGCTGGCTTTCACACACCCGGCTTCTGTCTCCGAGCTGTTTATATGCGTCCCCACACCAGTTACTGGAATAGAGGACAGCTGATCATCATTTGCACTTCGCACCCCATTTACTCACCGCTCTTCTCTCAGCCTTCTCTCCCGCTGCAGACCTCGCTAAATCACACCCCCCTTGCCACAGTCCCCCTAGGGCAGGTGTCAAGGCACATCGTGGTGACGACGGATGCCTCCCTGCAGGGTTGGGGTGCCATGTGCAACGGGCACGCAGTGTCTGGGCGGTGGACAGGCACCCGCCTGCGTTGCATATCAACTGCCTAGAGATGTTGGCCGTGATACTTGCACTGAAGAGGTTGCAACCTCTCGTGCAGGGCAAGCACGTGCTGGTCCGGTCAGGACAGCACAGCTGCCGTGGCGTATGTCAATTGCCAAGGTGGCATTCGCTCATGGCAGCTAACACGACTCACCCGACAACTCCTATTGCACGCTTTGGTACTCCCTGACCGAGGGACCCCTCGGCACGGATACTCTAGCGCACAGCTGGCCGCGGGGTAAGCGGAAGTACGCCTTCCCCCCAGTGAGCCTCATTGCACAGGTCTTGTGCAAGGCCAGGGAAGAGGAGCATCAAGTGGTACTAGTTGCGCCCTATTGGCCCAACTGGACTTGGTTCTCGGAGCTAAGGCTCTTGACAACAACTTCCCCCTGGCCAATCCCCCTGGCGAAGGACCTGCTTTCCCAGGGGAAGGGGCACGTTACGGCATCCCAGGCAGACCCCTGGAATTTCCATGTCTGGACGGGACGAGGATATCCTGGCATTGGGCGAGTCATGTTAACTGTCCGACTGGACCAGCACGTGCTTGTCCTGCACGAGAGGCTGCAGCCAGTACAGGGTCCTCTCCTTCGGTAGAGCACAGTAAGTAGCACAGCCAACAACTCTCCACCGCCCGTCCACCGCCCCGACACTGCGTGCCCTTTGCACACGGCACCCCAACCCTGCAGGGAGGCATCCGTTGTCACCACAACGTGCCTTGAGACCTGCCCTAGGGGGACTCCTGTCCGCAGAAAGGTCATTGAAGACCGATGAAGAGCGATGAGCGATGGTGGCCTCCACGACCTTCATGAAGACTCGTGGGGACAGGGACAGACCGATGGAGAGGACCCTGTACTGATATGCCCGCCCCTTGAAAGCAAACAGTAGGAACGGTCGATGACGAGGGAGAATCGAGACATGAAAGTACGCATCCTTCAGGTTGATTGCCATGAACCAATCCTGACATCTGACAGACACCAGGATGCGACTCTGTGTGAGCATCCTGAACGGCAGCTTGTGTAGGTGCCTGTTCAGGGTACGCAGATCTAGAATGGGGCACAACCCCCTCCCTTTCTTGGGAACAATGAAGTACGGGCTGTAAAACCCGCTGAACATCTCGGCCAGAGGGACGGGCTCGATTGCTTCCTTCGCAGGAAGGGTGGCGACCTCGGCCCGAAGCACGAAAAACTTGGGCGGGCGTCTGGCGAATTGGATCGATTAGTCAAGACGGATCGTCTTCCCTAGCCACTGTGATGGCCTGGGAAGCCGTAAACCAGGCTCCCAGGAACAGAGACAGGGGGACTAGGGGTTCGATCTGCTTCACCGTCACCCCGGGGGGTGGTTCGATGGCGGGCAGTGCGGATCCTTCACCGGGGAGGAGATCGGTTCTGCTGACTTACCTGCCCGGTGGACCTGCAGGATGGCCATGGCGTGGAAGGAGGAGGCAGCCTGACCCGCGGCAGCATAAGCCTTCGACACCAGAGATGCCGAAAACTTACACACCTTGGACGGGAGTCTAGGCCGACCCCTCCAGGTGGCGGCCGTCTGCGGGCACCAGGTGTACCGTGATGGCCCGTTCCACATGGGGGGTGTCGACATAGCCCCTGGCTGCCCCACCATCGAGGGAAGTGAGGGCGACAGAGCTAGTCTGATGGAAATGAGCCAAAAAGGGGGCGTTCCACGTCTTACTAAGCTCCTCATGCACTTCCGGAAAAAACGGGACCGAGGTTGGGCGCAGCTTGGAGTCGCACCCAGACCCGAGGTACCACGTACTGTATCCAGCCGCGAGCATTGGGGGAGAGGCGGTGCGGTGCACTGCAGCCCAATGCTCGCGGCGGCCCGGGAAAGCATGGTTGACATCTCGAAGTCCACCTCTTCCTGGGATCGACCCCCCGAGGGAGGGAGCTCCGAGGAATCATCGGGATCGGATGCCAAAAGGTCGCCCTCCGATGCTGCAAGCGACATCTCATCGTCGTCACGTACTTCCGAGTACGTGGTGGAGGAACAAGACAGGTTAGGACCGTCTCCTGGGGGACGGTCAGACGAGCGAGACAGGGCGTGAGCAGTCCGCGAGCCTGTGGCTGACGGTTTGCCGCTCACGGGGATCCCCATATCACCCCCGCCGCTCGCCGTCAGGGACGGCAGGGCCGTAGCCACTGCGGTCCTGGGACAGGAAGCTGACGAGGTGGCTGCTGCTTCCAAAAAGAACACAGCTACTCGTGACCGCAACGTCTGAATCGTCATCCGCCCGCAGTGCAACTCTGGTGGAGATAAACTTCATTTGTTCATATCCTCATACAGCGCAGACGCAGATAAATCCTCGACCATCACTCGTGTTGTATGTTAAAGGCCGAATATGTGAAGTGGCCGAATAAATTTTACCGAACATGACTCGTGATACGATCAAGCAGCAACTGATGTGGTAAAAGTCGATCTTGAAGTTCAAAAAATCTCTCAGACAAAGAAGGTTCAGGTGTCAAGGAGTTAACTTTATTTGATCAGGCCAAACAAAGTGAGATGTCCCAAGTCATCTGAAAACCAAGTGTTTTCCAGCCTACAGTTATAGTGAAATTTTTAAGGGGTGCTGCTCCCTCTCCACCAATCACCGTGAAGTCCTTTTTCTTAGTTCCTGTAAAATAACATTTCAAAACGTATATCCTGTGGTCAGTCGCCAGTCCTGAGGAATGTTCTCCAGGACAGTTTCTTTTTGGGGAGCGGTCTCCTAGAAACAGTTTATTGTGGCCGGACAACATACCAACATTCTTAACATTC